>NW_016806193.1:297661-310648 GCF_001698545.2 Rhinopithecus bieti
TGAATATTGGCCCCCACTCTCTTCTGGCTTGTAGAGTTTCTGCTGAGAGATCTGCTCTTAGTCTGATGGGCTTCCCTTTGTGGGTAACCCGACCTTTCTCTCTGGCTGCCCTTAACATTTTTTCCTTCATTCCAACTTGGTGACTCTGACAATTATGTGTCTTGGAGTTGCTCTTCTCGAGGAGTATCTTTGTGGCATTCTCTGTACTTCCTGAATTTGAATGTTGGCCTGCCTTGCTAGGTTGGGGAAATTCTCCTGGATAATATCCTGCAGAGTGTTTTCCAGCTTGGTTCCATTCTTCCTGTCACTGTCAGGTACACCAATCAGATGTAGATTTGGTCTTTTTACATAGTACCATATTTCTTGGAGGCTTTGTTCATTTCTTTTTACTCTTTTTTCTCTAAACTTCTCTTCTCACTTCATTTCATTCATTTGATCTTCAATCACTGATACCCTTTCTTCAAGTTGATCGAATTGGCTACTGAGGCTTGTTCATTCATCACGTAGTTCTCGTACCACAGTTTTCAGCTCCATCAGGTCATTTAAGGACTTCTCTACATTCTTTATTCTAGTTAGCCATTCGTCTAATCTTTTTTCAAGGGATTTCACTTCTTTGCGATGGGTTCAAACTTCCTCTTTTAGCTCGGAGAAGTTTGATCATCTGAAGCCTTCTTCTCTCAACTTGTCAAAGTAATTCTCTGTTCCACTTTGTTCCATCGCTGGCGAGGAGCTATGTTCCTTTGGAGGTGGAGAGGCACTCTCATTTTTAGAGTTTTCAGCTTTTCTGCTCTGTTTTTTCCCTGTCTTTGTGGCTTTATCTACTTTTGGTCTTTGATGATAGTGTCCTACAGATGTGGTTTTGGTGTGTATGTCCTTTCTGTTTGTTAGTCTTCCTTCTAACAGTCAGGACTCTCAGCTGCAGGTCAGTTAGAGTTTGCTGTTAGTCCACTCCAGACTGTTTGCCTGGGTATCAGCAGCGCAGTCTGCAGAACAGAGAATATTGCTGAACAGCAAATGTTGCTGCCTGATTGTTCCCCTGGAAGCTTCGTCTCAGAGGGGTACCTGGCCATGTGGGGTGTCAGTCTGCCCCTACTGCATGGGTGCCTCCCAGTTACACTACTTGGGGGTCAGGGACCCACTTGAGGAGGCAGTCTGTCCATTCTCAGATCTCAAACTCTGTGCTGGGAGAACCACTACTCTCTTCAAAGCTGTCAGACAGGGACATTGAAGTCTGCAGAGGTTTCTGCTGCCTTTTGTTCGGCTATGCCCTGCCCCCAGAGGTGGAGTCTACAGAGGCAAGCAGGCCTCCTTGAGCTGTGGTGGGCTCCCCCCAGTTCAAGCTTCCTGGCTGCTTTGTTTACCTACTCAAGCCTCAGCAATGGCAGCGCCCCTCCCCTAGCCTTGCTGCCACCTTGCAGTTCGATCTCAGACTGCTGTGTTAGCAATGAGCAAGGCTCTGTGGGCGTGGGACTCTCCAAGCCAGGCATGGGATATAATCTCCTGGTGTGCCTTTGCTAAGACCATTGGAAAAGTGCAGCATTAGGGTGGGAGTGATCCAATTTTCCAGGTGCTGTCTGTCACGGCTTCCCTTGGCTAGTAAAGGGAATTCCCTGACCCCTTGCACTTCCTGGGTAAGGCGATGCCTTGCCCTGCTTTGGCTCAAGCTCGGTGGGCTGCAGCCACTGTCCTGCACCCACTGTCTGACAAGCCCCAGTGAGATGAACCCGATACCTCAGTTGGAAATGCAGGAATCACCCATCTTCTGTGTCGCTCACAATGGCAGCTGTAGACTGGAGCCGTTCCTATTTGGCCATCTTGGAACCACCCCTCTTAACTAACTTTTTGTCGTCTTCAGAGGTGGTACACTAAGGCCTGAGTGTCTGGAGGCCAAGGATGTAGGCTACACTTTCTCATTTACTGCTTCTCTGATCTCGAACAAAGTACTTTGCCTATCTGGGCCTTAATTTTCCCTTCTATAAAATGAGGTATCAGAATTAGATGATTAATAAATCATCTAATTGTTCTGATTTGATAAATTCATAATTTAGATTAATGTCTGCAACGAGTAGCTTTTCTGGTCCCTAAGACCAGAATTTATTAGAGAATTGGTTAACTCAATCAGGATATATCCATGGAGTTTAAAATTAGATAGCTATTGAAAATGATACTGTATAGCAATGTTGATAAGGAAGGATGTCATATGTTTCAAGTTATTTTCAAGCTTTTAATTTTGAGATAATTTAGATTCACATGTAGTTGTAAGAAACAATATAGAGGGGTCCAGTTTACTCTTTTTCCAGTTTTCCCTAATGGTAACATCTTGCATATAGTACAATATTACAGAAATTGACATTGATACAGTCCACCAACCTTATTCAGGTTTCACCATTGTTACATGCACTCATTTGTGTGTATGTGTGTGTGTGTGTGTTGAGTTCTAAGCAACTTTGTCACATGTGTAGATTTGTGTGACCACCATCTCAGTCAAAACACAGAACAGCTCTATCACAAGGTATTCAGCATATTTTAAGAAAAAAAAATCAACTAAGAAAATAGTATTATATGTATTTTTAAAAACAAATGGGACATGTAAGTACCAAGAAATTAAGCCTGGCTGGCTCTGAGTGCTGGGATGGTAGCTGACTTAAATCTTCCTCTGCGCTGGTGTGTACATCCTCAGTGTTTTCCAGCAACTGTGTAGGTAAGACATTTTTAATCAGAAAACTGCAACTATTTTTCTAAGATATGGAGGTATTGCAGTGGGAACATTACATTTCAGAATGTACACATCAACACATGTTTTGTTATCACATTATGAGTTTACTTAAATCCATTTTCCCCAGAAAATGGAAAAAAAAAGATTAATTATGACTTTCTACCACTCTAAGGAATTCTCAAAAGCCATAGGCCTCACAGTATCGCAAATACTATTCTTCCAAGAAATGCAGGTATTCCTCAGGGAGGCACAGGGCCTGCTATTCTGTAGAAGAGATGTTATCTTTCTGGATAGTCTAGGTTTTCAAAGGCCTATGAAGAAACACAGAAGAGTTGGGTTGAGTCTCCTGAGAGCCTTGCTAGTCATCTTTGAAGAAGGCAAGTGGCCCTTACTCTCCGGCCTGACTGTCATGAGGGGCAGCTGTGCCCTCCAGCGATCCTCCCCTGTGGTCTGAATGTTAGGCAGATGCTCCTAGGATCTGCTCAAGCTATGATCCCCAGTGAGTGTCTTGAGGAAATGCCCAGGCTGCCTCAAAGGCCCTTTCAGGAGCTGCCACTAGCACTGCTTTGCTCCATCCCTCTTTTAGTGTGTCTTGGATACAAACTGTTTCTTCGTGCAGGGAGAGGCAGTTACCTAGAACAGAAGAAGCCCCTGGAGTCAGGAGACTTGGACTTAGCGCCCTGCACTGGCAGTGTAACCCTCACACGTCACATAGCCAATCCTGGCTTCAGTTACTTCCCACCTGGGGACTTGGGGTCGGCCCCTCTTCTGGACTGGGCTGTGCTTTGGCATCATTGAGCTTCAACTTTAAACAGATCAGAATTTCAATCTTTGCTGTAACACCCACATGACTTTGGGCTGACTCCTCAACCTGTTCATGTTTCACTTTTTAAAATATGTATTATAAAATTCATAATGCTAAGTCACAGCATTGTTGTAAGGGAAAAATCCTATATAAACAAAATTGTTTGTCTCCTTGCTATTTCAAGTTGTAACAGTTGCATGGATTTTCCACCCAGTTTGGATCGTCTGTTAGTTAGATGGTCTGATTTAAAATATAAGCTATATGGCATATGCAGGATTCATTTTGGGAAGTACTAAGGAGCAACTGGGAGAGAAAAGTCATCATCTGCCCAACCATCTGATATTGAGGAATAAAAGGTGCATGTGCCTGCTGAGCTGAGGGGCATACTTTGTGAGTTTGCATAATGCAAAAATAGAAAACGACAATGGCAAACCCCAATTGTGTAGTATCAAATGTGAATCCCACTTCCACCCCACCACCTAAAATTCTCCAGGGCAAACTCTCCTAAAAGCAGACATTGATTTGTGATTATATTGCTGGGCATATGGGCACCTCTTCGTGGCATGTTCCAAGGGTAAGAAATGACTATAAGGGCAAACACACACTGAGCATTTGCTGTTCTCCAAACACTGTACTAAGTACTTTACATGTTATATCTTTTTTACTCTTTACCATGCCAGAAGGTGGTTATTGTCATTACTCATCCTATGCAGAGAAGGAAGGAGCAGCCAGGGTTTATTTGCCTAGCCGTGGGGTGAACAGGTAGTAGGTTAAATAAGTCTCTAAGCAGGTTAAGTAAGTCTCTAAGCACAGTTAGTTATACAAGTCATTTAGCTGAGTGCTCAGAAACTAGCAGTGATTATTAATGAAGCTAGTTGGAAAGCAACTTATTCTAATGCCACATGAGAAACAGTCCTCTGTGCAAAATGTTAGTCTTTTGATTTTGTAGAGATTCAGAGAAGATATTATAGAAGAAAGGACATCTGAGCTGAGCACTGAAAAATAATTAGGATTTTCCTATGGAAGACAAGAGGGTCAAGGTTTGTGTAGGGTGAAGGTGTAGAGGCAGCAAGAATGCAGAAGCAAAGGCATAAAGGCAAAAGAGTGCAGGATGTGTTTGGAGAACTGCATGTGGTCCCAGGTTGCTAGAGCAGAGTACACTAGAGAGGAACTGCAGGAGGCCAGCCTGGGCTATCTGCAGATCTCCTGGGGCTAGGTTGGAAAAAAATCTGAAATTTATCTTGTGGGTCACAGGCCTCAAATTGGTGAGTCTCTGATCACATCTGGCCAACATATATCTTTTATTTGTGCTATCCAGAGTTCTTTTATAAAAAATTTTTAATTATCAACATTTTAAAATATGATGTTTTTATATGTTTACCCAATTTCTGACGTTTCTTTAAAAAATGGAACTATTTGGCTATATTGATACTCTCTTCAATATGGCAATATCATCTGGGGCTGAAAAGCCACTGACCCTTTAGATAGCTTACTGCAGTTCCCAACCTTCCCTCTTGTTGTGCTCAGGAAACTTCCCTCATTTATATTACCTGTCCATTTCCTATAGGCATATGAATTGCCAATGACTGCTGTGGGCAATATGGAGTCATTAAAGGCCATCTAAGAATGAATTATTATGTAGTTAGTGCCTACCCCTCTACTAGAGGCAAAGAACTTTACTCATCATTGTTTTCTTTAATAAACTAAAATTCTGGCCAGGTGGGGTGGCTCACACCTGTATATTCCAGCACTTTGAGAAGCCAAGTCAGGAGATAGAGACCATCCTGGCCAACATGGTGAAACCCCTTCTCTATTAAAAATACAAAAATTAGCAGGGTGTGGCAGCATGCATCTGTAGTCCCAGCTACTCCAGAGGCTGAGGCAGGAGAATCGCTTGAACCCAGGAGGCAGAGATTGCAGTGAGCCGAGATCGTGCCATCCAGCCTGGCGACAGGGCAAGACTCCGTCAAAAAAAAAAAAAAAAAGAAAAGAAATCTGAAATTCTAGTGCTGTGTTTACCAACATTGTAGCTACTTGCCACATGTGATTATTTAAAATGAAATTAAATAGAATTAAAATTCCAGTTCCTCAGTTACACAACCCACATTTCAAGGGCTCGGTGGCTACATGTGGCTAGTGATGACCATGTTGGAAACAGATATAGAAATTCTCTTCACTAATGGGTGAAACACACCAATATGGCATATGTGTACATGTGTAACAAACCCGCACGTTGTGCACATGTACCCTAGAACTTAAAGTATAATAATATTTAAAAAAGTAAAACAAAATAAAAATAAATAAAAAATAAAAGGTACTGGGACAACTGGGTATCCTTATGATAAAAAGTAATATTAGACATTTACCTCATGCCATTAAAAAAACAAGTCTAGGATTATGGGTTTGAGTATTAGAGGCAAAATAATAAAGCCTTTAGAAGATGAAAAGAAAAGAAAAGAAATTCTCTTCACTACAGAAAGTTCTGCTGGACAATGTCATTCTAGCAAGCAACCAGGGCTGACAAACATTAAACAGTCAGAGGAATATACAACATAATGTAGCAACCGATTGGATTGGATGCATGCTGGAGGGGCTAGCTGCAGCAGTGAAGGAAGCTTCGTGAAGGAGTTAAACTAGGATGGATAGGATTAGATTAGAGGAGAGAAAGTGGATAGGGTATGAGTAAGGACTAAAGGGGGATTCTGTTAGAACTGCTTTGGCTGCAAATTATAGAACAAATAACTAACAGTAGCTTAAACAAATAGAGAACTGATGCTGACTCTCACTATATTAATCTGAGAGTAAACTGTATTAGCTTTCCATTGTCACCATAATAAATTACCACAAACTCAGTGGCTTAAAACAACACAAATTTATCATCTTATGGTTCTGTAGTTTAGAAGTCTGACACAGATCTCACTAGGCTAAAGTCAAGTTGTTGGCAAGACTGTGTTCCTTTCTGGAAGTACTAGGGGAGAATTCATTTCTTTGCCCTTCCCAGCTTCTATAGGCTGCCCACCTTTGTTGGTTCACGGCCCTTTCTGGCATCTTTAAACGAGCAACCTCACATATCTCTGTGCCTTTCTTCTATAGTTACTTCTTCCACTGATTCCCTCTTTCCTCTCTAGTCTACTTTTAAAACCCATGAGATTGCACTGGGCCCACCCAGATAATCCAAGATATTCTCACTCTTTTTAATTTATCTGATTTAGCAACCTTAACTTCTCTTTGCCATGTAACCTAATATTTTCTAAAGTTCTAGGAATTAGGACCTGAACATCTTTGCACATTTTTCTGCACACCACATGGATGTTGGAACAAACTAATTGGAGAGCAACCCTGAAATTCCACTTTTGGGAATTATCCAAGAAAATAATAAGTATTATGCATTAGAATTAATTGCACAGATATTTATAACAGCAAAAAGTTAAAAGGAAAATCAATGCCCATGAAAAGGCTGGTAGTCAAATAAATTATTTTTCATCCATATGATGGAAAGCGCCCAAGCTATATCTATGTATTGATAAGAATGATGTCAATAATATGTGAAGTGAAAAACACAGAATATATTGCAAGTATTTGATACCTATGTCAAACTATTAATAGTGGTTATTTCTGAGAGTGATAGATTTGGAATGTGAGAGATTTTTCACTAGGTTATTGACACTTTTTATAATAATCACATATTATCACAGAAAAAAAATATGCCATGTCCTTTTAGGAATAAAAACCTCAAAGTTGTAAAGAACCATTTGATCATGGCTGAATTATTTACCAGTAAGTACTTCTATTAACAGAAGTTGTTTTCTTTTTTTCCCTTGGGTCTAAAAGAAAAACAGGGCGCACTGCCACGAGGCATTGTTTGTGTGTCTGAATTAAAAATTCATATAAAATCTTTGTTTGCCACTTTAATTATCTGACTCTTCCGGGTTTTAATAATCTTCCAAATGCTGTTCCCATTTATTAGGCCAATGCATCAGATTTCATTTCACTTAGAGTCTTGGGGTTCGCTTGCTTGTCTCACTTATGAAATAGATTGCAGTTCTGAAACCTTAGGCAGCTTGACACATTCAACTTCAGGTCTTTAGACGGATGCATTCATGGTCTCAATGACAGACAATGAGAAAGGGCCTACTATGTGCTAGTCATGATGCACAGCAGGTACTGTCCTGGGAGGTGACATGTTAAGGGAGATACAAAATGGGTTAATTGCTGGATGTCAAAGAAGGCAGACTAGAGATTATCATACATGAAGGAGGCCTGACTGTCAGGCCTGCTAAAGTCTGACTGTCATTTGTGTGCTTGATTCATGGAAGATATTCGTGTATTTTTCCCTTACACTTCTTGTTTGCATTAGTTGGCTTGAATATATTTCCATTTGTAATAGTATATATCCTAATTAAGACAGTCAGCATTTCCCAGTTGTGTTTCTCAGACCTAGTGCTCTCTGTACTGATGCTGGATGTTCTGTTGAAAGATCATAGCATTAGAAAGATTCAGCAAAGGGCAGTGGCTAATTGTGCCACACCCAGGAGTTAAAGCAGTGCTTGGCCTGGACTCAAAGTCCACCCCAAATCCTCTCATACGCAAGAAGACACACCTCAACTGTGCATTTCCACTGTGCAAAGCAGCTGGTTCTGTTTATCTCAATCAACAGCTCCACCTAATTTCAGGGACCCTCCTACAACCCAGATCAACTGCTGAACTCACATGGTAATACTACCTGGCCAAGGAATATACCCTGTGGTTTGGCCCAATCTGAGGTAATTGCAGTGCCTATCCAGAAGCTCAGCCTGATTGCAGGATTCAGTCAGTTGTCTCACTGGATAGCAGAGCCTAGGTAGCTTCTCTATATGAACTCAGAGCAAAGGCAGCAGTCCAGCCATCTAGAAAACCTGAAAGCAAGTTCTACCCGCTCAGGGCTGTCACCAACTGGCCCACTTCGAATCATAGACTAGACTAAATAATGCAAGTCTATCCCTGCCAGAGCACATCTATAAAAGCTGGGAAAGGTGGCTGTTTCCTTAAATGCACAGATACCAATGCAAAGATGCAAGAATTGCAAAGACTCAGGAAACCATTACACCTTCAAAAGAAACTAACAAAGCTCCAACAATAGGACCTAGGAAATGACAGGTGAAGAATTTAGAATAACCTTCTGAAGGAAGTTCACTGAACTAGAGAATATATGGACAAAAAATAAAATGAAATTTTGAATGAAACATGAACACAACAAAGAGTTTGACAAAGAAGTAGATACAATTTTAAAAAAGAAATCCTCAGGAGACTGAGGCAGGAGAATCACTTGAACCAGGGAGACGGAAGTTGCAGTGAGCCAAGATCATGCCACTGCACTCAAGTCTCGTGACAGAGCGAGACTCCATCTAAAAAAGAAAAAAATAATAAGGAAAAGAAATCCTAGAGATTAATAATACAATGACTAGGCTGGGCGCGGTGGCTCATGCCTGTAATCCCAGCACTTGGGAAGGCCGAGGTGGGCGGATTACCTGAGGTCAGGAGTTCGAGGCCAGCCTTGCCAACATGGTGAAACCCCATGTCTACTAATAATACAAAAATTAGGCAGGCATGGTTGCGCATGCCTGTAATCCCAGCTACTTGGGAGGCTGAGGCAGGAGAATCACTTGAACCTGGGAGACAGGGGTTGCAGTGAGCCGAGATTGTGCCATTGCACTCCAGCCTGGGCAACAAGAGTGAAACTCTGTCAAAAACAAACAAAACAAAACAAAAAAGGAATACAATGACTAAAAATGCAATAGAAAACTTCAAAAGCAGGCATGATCAAGCTGAAGACAAAAATTAGTAAGCTTGAAGATAGAACATTTGAAATTACATTAACAGAGGAACAAGAAAAAAGAATGAAAAAGCAATGATAGTTAAAAATAATTTGTTGTATATTTCAAAATAGGTTGAAGAGAACAATTGTAATTTTCCAACACAATGAAAAGATAAATGATTTGATCATTACACATTGTATACATGTATCAAAATATCTATGTATCCCCAAAATATGTACAGCTATATCAATTTTTTTAAATACAGAAAAAAGAAAAAAAGAAAGCCTATGGGAATTATGGAATGCTATCGAGAGATTTAATCTACATATACTGGGAATTAAAGAAGGAGAAGAGATAAAGGGCCAGAAATAATATTTTAAAAAATAACAGCTCAAAACTTCCCTAATCTGGAGAAAGAGGCCAACATCCAGCCACAGGAAGTTCAAAAGTTTCCAGTCACACTCAACCCAAAACGTTCACAAAGACACATAATGATCAAACTGTTAAAATTAAAGACAAAGAAAAAATTATTAGCGCAGCAAAACGTAAGAAACACATCACATACAAAAGGATAATAAGTTCCAATATAAGTATCAGTGAATTTCTCAGTAGAAGTCTTAAAGCCAGGAGAGAATGGAATGCAATATTCAGAGTGCTGAAAGAAAAAATACACCTACCAACTAAGAATACTCTACCCAGTCAATTAATCTTTCTGAAATGAGGGAAAAATAAAAACTTTCCCAGATAAATAAAAGCCAAAGGAGTTTGTCATTACTAGGACTGCCTTGCAGAAATTGCTAAAAGGACTCCTGTAAGCTGAAATAAAAGGCTGTTGGTTCATAAAATAAAAGTGATGAAGGCACAAAATTCATAATAGCAGTGTATGAAGCAATGTTATCCCTAGTACAAAGGATAAAAGACAGAACTACTAACAACAGCTATAGCTAAAATAAATTGTCAAGGGATACATATTATAAAATGGTGTAAATTCTGATATTCAAAATATAACATGGAGGAGGGGAATAAAAGTATAGAGTTACATGTAATCAAAGTTAAGTTGTTATCTGGTTGATATTAAGTAGTATCAGTATAGGATGTTTTATGTAAGCCTCACAGTAACCACAAAGCAAAAATGCATAATAGATGCACAAAATGAAAATAGAAATGATTCAAAGCATATAATTATAGAAAGCCCTCAAACCACTTTGAAAGATAGCAAGAGAGGAAGACAGAAACAAAGTATATGCAAAAAAAAAAAAAAAAATCTCAAATAATATTATGCCTCACTGAAATAGAAAAAGAGGAACAAAGTTAGCTCAATGTCAGCAGCAGAAAAAAGACAACCCAGTTCAGAGCAGAAATAAATGAAATAGAGATTAGAGAAACAATACAAAACATCAATAAATTTAAATTTAATTTTTTTCTGAAAAGATAAACAAAATTGACAAACCTTTAGCTAGACTGAGAAAAAAAGAGAAATGATTCAAATATATAAAATCAGAAATGCTCTATCAAAAAATACAAAAAATTAGCTGGAGCTTGGTGGTGCACATCTGTGGTCCCAGTTATTCAGGAGGCTTGTGAGGTAGGAGGATCACTTGAGCCTGGATGGCAGAGGTTGCAGTAAGCTGAGATCATACCACTGCACTCCAGGCTGAGTGACAGAATAAGTCTCCATCTTAAAAAAAAAAAAAAAAAGCAGAAATGAAAGAGAATACATTACAACTGATACCACAGAAGTACAAAGAATCATTAGAGACTATTATAAACAATTATATACCAACACGTTGGATAATCTAGAAAATATGGATAAATTCCTAGATACATACAACCTGCCAAGACTGAATCACGAAGAAATAGAAAATCTGAACAGACCAACAATGGGTAATGACATTGAATCAGTAATACAAAGACTTTCATCAAAGAAAAGCCCAGAACTTAATGACTTCATGGCTGAATTCTACCAAACATTGAAAGAACTAATACAAATCCTTCACAGACTTTTCCAAAATATCAAGGAGGAGAGAACACTTCTAAACTCTAAGACCAGCATTATCCTGATATCAAAGCCAAACAATGATATAACAAGAAAGAAAACTACTGCTCAGTATCCCTTATGAATACAGATGCTAAAATCCTAAGCAAAATACTAGGAAACAGAATTCAACAACACATTAAAAGGATCATTCACCATGATTATGTGGGATTTATCCCTGAAAGGCAAGGATGGTTCAACATACACAAATCAATAAATGTGATACATCACACTAACAAAAGGAAGAACAAAAACATAGGGTCATCTCATTAGATACAGAGAAAGCATTTGGTAAAATTCAACATCTTTTCATGAGAAAAACGCTCAACAAATTAGGTATAGAAGAACTGTACATCAACACAATAAAAGTCATATATAATAAGCTCAACGCTAACATTATACTTAATGATGAAAAATTGAAATCCTTTCTTCCATAATCCATAACAAGACAAGGACACTCACTTGCACCATTTCTATTCGACATTGTATTGGAAGGCTTTGCCAGACTAACTGGGCAAAAGAAAAAAAAAATAAAATGCATGCAAACAGAAAAAAAAAGAAGGGAAACTGTCACTGTTTGCTGACAATATAATCTTATACATTAAAAACCCTAAATATTCTACCAAGAAAGTGCTAGAATTAAGAAATGAATATAGTAAAGTTGAAGATTTAAAAAATAAACACACAAAAATCAGTAGTTTCCATACACCATCAATGAACTATCTGAAAAGAAATCAAAAGAACAATCCAATTGATAATAGCTATAAAAATAAATTATTTAGGAATAAATTTAAATAAAGAAGTGAAAGACCTATGCCCTAAAAACTACAAAATGTTAATGAAAGAACTGAAGAAAATATAATTAAGTAGAAAGATTATCTTGTGTTCTTGGGTTAGGAAAAAGTAATATTTTAAAATGTCCACACTACATAAAGCTAACTACAGATTCAATGTAATTTCTATCAAAATATCAAAGTTAATTTTTTGACAGAAATAGAAAAAACAATTCCAAATTTCAGATGGAACCACAAAGACCCCAAATAGCCAATGCAATTATGAGCAAAAATAACACAGCTGGAGGCATCACACTGCCTGATTTCAAACTATACTACAAAGCAGTAGTAATTAAAAGACCATGACACTAGCATAAAAATAGACTTATCAACCAATGGAACAGAATAGAAGTGGAAAGGTGATGGTCAAAGGGCACAAAATCTCAGTTAGACAGGAGGAATAATTTTTTCTTCAATATTGTACAGTGTAGTGAATATAGTAAGGAATAACATATTGTTCATTTCAAAATTGGTAGGAGAATACATTTTAGATGTTGTCACCATAAAAATGATAAATATTTGAGATGATGAATATATTAATTATCTTGATTTAATTTTTTCATGTTGTATTCATAAATTATAACATTATTTTGCATTCTACAGGTATGTACAACCATAATTTGTCAACTTACAATTAAAAAAATTTTAAAATAAGCCTATAGAATTATTTTGTTCAAAGTTTTCTAATATGCATGCATGCACACATATAAGCATATATATTTCATAATAAATAGAGGAAACTGAAGCTGACATGCAAAATGTTAGGCTATTTCCAAGAACAGCAAAAAAAAAAAAAAAAAAAA
>NW_016806193.1:311075-317585 GCF_001698545.2 Rhinopithecus bieti
AAAAAAAAAAAAAAAATAATAATGAGAGGCTGCACCCAATTCACCAGTGCATGATATTAATCTGTAAATTGATGCTTGAGACGTACTTCCTAGCTCACTCTAGACTGGTATCCCATCCTACTGATCTCTGTTATGTTATGTTGCTTTACATTTTAACATATTTGTGATGTCACTTAATATTTATTATATATTAACAGAATGAGCAAATGATAATAGTTTCTTGCCACAATTACTTTATCTGCAAGAACATTTTAATATTATGAATTATGTTTTATAAGTATTTGATGCTACATCAATTCATTTTCAATTTAGGAGTTCTATGGTCAAATCTTGAATTGTTGGCTACAAACAAGAGATGTAAAGTTTAAGAAAGATGCTGATAGGTGTGTACATGAGAGTCATAAAGACAGTCTCATAATTACACATTACAGTGGTACCCAGGCCTGACTACAGACTGGACTCATCTGGGCAACCTCTGCTAAAATACAGATTCTCAGACTCTAGATCAAATCTAATGAATGTGAGTCTCCTATGGAAGGAATACAGAAACCTGTCTTGCTCAGAAGATTCTTCTGCAGTATGTCCACAGACCTGGTTTATAATGTACGAGTATATTCTAGTTTGTCATAGTTGTAAAGAAAATTACACAAGATGAAAACAAATTAAGGCTTTTACAGACTTGAAGGGTAGAGTGACATAATAAAAATGCAGCTCTTGTTGGAATATATAATAAATAATAATTATTATTACAGCATGTTTGATACTTGTTATTGAAAGTTACAGCTTGCAAGATAGGCCTTAATCGAAGTCTGTTTAAATTACGCCAGAAAATTGAAATGCACCCATCACAGCAACTTAGAGATAATTAACTATATTATCCCAGTTGGTTTCGTAAATCAGTTTAGTTGCTGTGAAAAGTGGCTTGGCCATATGTACCAAGGGCCTGGAAAATATTTATCTTTGCACCAATAATTTTCACTGCTAGGTAGGTCCTCCAAAGAAATAATCAGAGAAGTGGACACATATTAATATTTAAATGTAGTTCTTTCAATTACAATATCACAAAATGGAAAATAACCAAAATGTATAACTGTAAGGATCTGTTAAATGATAATGTATACGCATGGTTACATATTACAGTCATTACAATTACATTTATGACAAATATTTAGTGGCAAGGGAGAAAATGTTGCACAGTCTAATGCTGAGGCAAAAGCTTTAACACTCAAGGGATGCCTAAAGCTGTTGAATTTGCTACATATAATAGAAAGCTCTAAAAAGGAAGCCAGATTTTATTTATCTATGTAGGATGAGGGGACATGAACCAGAAAGAAAATGCAAAAGAGTCAAAGAAAACACACTGGGAAATAAGGGGAAAAAAGGAATTGTGGGATAGATGGAGCATTTACAGAGACCTCCCCCACCCCACCCCCATTCTATCATACACACACATTTAAAGATCTAGGCTAGTTGTTCTCAATCTTATCTGCACCTTGAAATCATCTTAAACATTCTGATGCTGTGTCTCTATCAAGCCCATTAAATCAAAACCTCTGGGAGTTAAAACTCAGGCATCAGGTACATTTTTTAAAGTTCCCTAGATGACTCCAATATGCAGCCAAGTTTGGGAACCTGATTAAAGACAGTTAACAGTGAGAACGCACCCCTTGTGCAGTACAAGGAAGGGGTGTAATTAGGTCACAGCACTGAGTATTTCTTTTCTCATTCCATTCTCCTGTCCTATCAGTAGAGCTTTGAAACCATATCTGGAGCACTTCAGTGAATAACTGCTTAAATTTTCATCAAACTTATGTCCTGGAAAAGAGGAGTGGAGTTTTACCAAAGCCCTCCCTCTTTAGAAGCCCCCTTTATCATGGATAAGAGCTAGAAAATGAGTCAGGCTTATCCTCTTAATAGTCCTCTCCCCAAAGGTAGCTAAAGACATGTCCTGGGGGGTTCAATTAAGTTTCAGGCCTTAGCCTGCCATTAGAGTTACAGCCACATTGATTTACAAATTCCCTATTATGTTAGATTTACAGGAGTCAGTTCATAGTCCCCAAACTGGTCCCAAGTGCACAAACAAGCTTGGAATTCAACAATTTCAAACTCCAGGATAACATATCCACTTTGTCCTTTGCTTCAGTAGAAGAATTGGATCTTTGTCATAAGGAACAATTGCACTCATGTTAGTACAAAGAAATATTGGAAAGATGGCTCAACAGCAATAGGAATGAATGAAATAAACGGAAAGTAGTTGTTAAGTAGAGACTCACCGCTCCCCTAAATAAGGACTTGCAAACTGGCATCCCTATGCCACATCAAGCCCAACGTGTATTATGGTAAGCACACACAACATTTACAAAAAAAAAAAAATGAATTTAAATCCGTTTAAAGGAGGTGTGCAGTCTCCAGCCCATCCCATCACAGTCCTCACTACTACCCCCAGGCCACTTGAAGCATTTGTGTGACATGCTTAGCCTCAACAGTCATTGAGTGTCTGATTGATGACCACCAAACTCTCTGTTTCTTGGTATTTTTCAAACTTGTGGGGTGATTTTGTCTTCTTTTCCCTTTTGTGGAGAACAGGGTCTCACTATGTTGCCCAGACTGGTCTTGAACTCCTAGGCTCAAACTATCCTCCCTCCTCTGCCTCTCTAAATGCTGGGATGATAGGTATGAGCCACTGCGCCAGGCCATGGTATTTTTAATTCTGGCTTCTCTGCAAGGGTTGACATGTAACACTAATCAGTGTTGCAGAGATTCCAGCTAAGAGCCAACTTCTCTATCCTTGAAGAAGTGTGGACACAGGCTTGGACCAGCTTGTAAATTATTGGCCAATGTGACTCTGAGAAACAGCTTTCCAATTTTATAGAAACTAACCCAAACAAATTTTGAGACACACCAGGGACAGGGCCTGTAACTCCATTTGACATCACCTCATCAGAGTACCAGCTGCCTGGTTCTTTTTTTAGCCACACAGAGGCTGAGCAGCAGATCATCAACAATTGCACAGCAGAAGTAAGACAAGAGGGAGGCAGAGAGAATCATCCAGAGTGCTAGTCCCCTGAAAGGGGGAGCCATCATCTCCCATGTGAAACCTACTCCTTTTGCACAGAGGTCCACGTGGAAGTAATACATCTCCTGTTATTTAAGTAACACAAAACTTTGTAATTTTGGCTTTCACTTTTGGAGAGTCCATAGAAAGGAAATGTAAATCTTCATTTTCTTGTTTGCTCCTTGTTCAATAAATAGAATTCAATATAAACACGGTTTACAGTGGCAACATTGTCTCCCCACTGATCCCAGAACATTAATTCATAACCTCAAAAATCTCAACAAATATTAGCTGAATGAATGAATGGGAACGATATAGAATCTTTCCTGTCTAGCCTATGTACTCGAGCAGCTATTCCTCAAGGCTGCTTATCTGAAATGTTTCATAGTTGCTACAAACAAAATCTGCCATGTCTTTGGAGGAAAAATATTCCTTTTCACCAGAGAAGGTTGAGAATAATTTTTGCAGGAAGTGGTATTTGAGCTGCACCTGGAAGGATAAGGAGAGTCACAAAGGAAGTGTGCAAATCAGCAGGAATAGAGTAGTACAGAATATTTTGAGATATAAACAAGGACCAAAGGAAACTGCTATCTCATTAAAGGGAATCTACTTAAAGCGAGGACCAAAATTTCATAGTAGGTAATGCAGAAAAATCTGGTTGGAAATTTATTTCATAAATAAAACAAAACCTTTTTTTAAAGTTTAATGTTTTATAACTTTAAGTTTAAACTTAAACTTTAAAGTTTAGTGTTTTACAACTTAAACTTTAATGTTTTACAGCTTTTCAATTATAATCACAGGTATATTCTAAATATTAAAACACATGAATCAAGGATGGGGTGCATGTGCATGTGCATGTGAGAGAGACAGAGAGATAAACTCTTTTGATACAATTTTATGGTAATATGAGGTGACCTCTTGCACTTTATACTTGACTTTCACAGGTTGGTCATGAAGAGGTTTATCTTAGTCTATTCAGGCTGTTATACTAGAATACCACAGACTGGGTGGCTTATAAGCAACAGAAATTTCTTACGCTTCCAGATGCTGGGAAGTCCAAGATTAAAGCACTGGCAGATTTGGTGTCTGGTGAGAGCTTGCTTCCTGGTTCATAAACAACACCTTTTTGCTTCATCTTCATATGGCAGAAGTGGTGAGGAAGCTCACTGGGGTCCCGTTCATAAAGGCACTAATCCCATTCGTGAGGGCTTCACCCTCATGAACCAATCACCTACCAAAGGCCCCACTTCCAAATACCGTTATCTTTGGATTTGGTTTTAACATATAAATTTTGAGGAGAAAGAAACATTATTCCCTTTTGTTAAAGAAGGTGATGAAAATTTTAGAAGAAGCGGAATTTGAACTGCACCTGGAAGGATAAGGAGAATCACAACAGGATGATGTGCAAATCAACAGAAAAGTACAGAACATTTTGAGATATAAACAAGGACCAAAGAAAAGTGCTATCTCATTAAAGAGAATTCACTTAAAATGGGGACTAAAATTTCATAGTAAGTAAGGAAATGAAATTTAATTGAAAATGTATCTCAAAATAAAACAGAAACTAAATTAAGTTTAAATTATATTTTACTACTTGTCAGTTATAATCATTGCTATATGCTATTAGGTTAGGGCAAAAGTAATTGCATTTTTACCATTACTTTTAATGGCAAAACTGCAATTACTTTTGCATCAACCTATTAAATCTTAAACAATGAATCAAGGGTTGGGTGTGTGTGTGTGTGTGCGCACGTGCACCTATGTGAGTAAAATACTTTTGATACAATTGTGCAGTAACATTAAATGACCTCTTTCACTTCTTACTTTACTTTAATGGATCACCATGAAGTGATCACACTTACAAAAATATTTTGAAAGCTACAATAATTTATTCTACACCACTTTTATCAACCCCATAAAATGTCACATCTTTTGCAATGTTGACAATTCCATTTGCAATCAGTTCATGTTGTATGGACCCTGTATTGTGAAAAGCTGAAGGAACTGATAATCATGGAGAAACCAAGAGATTGACTCAATGGGCAGAGATGTTAGGGGAGGACCTAAGTTATAAATGTTTTCTTCATTGGTAAATCTTTATCTACAGTTACAGCTTCGACTTCTTTTTGCAGTATCATCACTTTTATTATTTATCAGAAAGGACTCATTATTATCAGACAGTCTCTGATAATAAATACTCAGTAATAAGAATCCCTTGTAGTTGACCTTGCCTGGGAAGTTCTGGGAAATAAGGTTGGCAACATCGATTGGGGCCTTGAACTCTGAGGTGAAGAGAGAGGGCTTTATAATTTACTTAATAGAAAGTCATTGAAGGTATTTGAGTTTAGAAGTGAAGTGAACAATGCTTAGAAGGAATATTAGAAGTGAAGTGAACAATGCTTAGAAGGAATATTTGTCTGGCAGTGCTGGGGAGGATAGGTTGCAGTGAAGGTTACAGGTGTGCGTACAGTCAGGAGGCCAATGTAATCCATCAATACCTGTGTTTCCTTACAGGATGTTTGTCAATGAGGAAAGGCAAAGTTTGCTCGTTTATCAGTGCTTTCTGTCTTCCTTTGACTTCCATTGCAATTGATGGTGATGTGCACCTTCATTTATCTTTGTAGAATGAGAGACATTTTTTTCAGAACCATTTGCATGTTTTAAGAAGCCCACACAGAGACTAATGTGACTGGCAATTTGAAACCTACTGTCTCTATTTAGCTCCAGCATCATGCCTAAGGGAAGGGTTAAGTAAGAAGGAAAACAGATTCTCCCCATCTTTTCCTACCTCTATGAAAAGTTGAAATTAATTTTTTCTTGTAATGTTTACTTTAGAAGTTAAAACAAATGAAATGGTTAGACTTTTTTTTTTTAAGACTAAAGGCTTGGTTAAGTTTCTGAGATTAAGATCTGTGAAGAAAGTCAATGGTAGCTTGATGTGAATAGCATTGAATCTATGAATTACTTTGGGCAGTATGGCCATTTTCACGATATTGATTCTTCCTATTCATAAGCATGGGATATTTTTCCATTTGTTTGTGTTCTCTCTTATTTCCTTGAGCAGTGGTTTGTAGTTCTCCTTGAAGGGGTCCTCCACATCCTGCGTAAGCTGTATTCCTAGGTATTTTATTCTCTTTGTAGCAATTGTGAATGGGAGTTTGCTTATGATTTGGCTCTTTGTCTATTATTGGTGATAGGAGTGCTTCTGATTTTTGCACATTGATTTTGTATCCTGAGACTTTGCTGAAGTTGCTTATCAGCTTAAGGAGTTTTTTGGCTGAGATGATGGGGTTTTCTAAATATACAATCATGTCATCTGCAAACAGATAATTTGACTTCCTCTCTTCCTATTAGAAAAAAGGTACTTTAAATTTCACATGGAACCAATACAGAGTCCATATAGCCAAGACAACCCTAAGCAAAAAGAACAAAGCTGAAGGCATCACATTACCCAA
>NW_016806193.1:320023-324402 GCF_001698545.2 Rhinopithecus bieti
CTCTTTCTCTCTTTCTCTCTTTCTCTCTTTCTCTCTTTCTCTCTTTCTCTCTTTCTCTCTTTCTTTCTTTTCTTTCTTTTCTTTCTTTCTTTCTTTCTTTTTTGAGATGGAGTTTCGCTCTTGTTGCCCAGGCTAGAGTGCAGTGACGTGATCTCGGCTCACCACAACCTCCGCTTTCCACGTTCAAGCGATTCTCCTGCCTCAGCCTCCTGAGTAGCTGGGATTACAGATATGTGCCACCACGCCCAGCTAATTTTTTATACTTTTAGTAGAGATTGGGTTTCTCCATGTTGGTCAGGCTGGTCTCGAACTCCCAACCTCAGGTGATCTGCCCTCCTCAGCCTCCCAAACTGCTGGAATTATAGGTGTGAACCACCGTGCCTGGCCTCATCTCTCACTTTCTAAAGCTTCTGGGGCTAGAGATTTTGCAATGATTTCTACAATTCTTTATTGCCTCCTATCCAGTGCCATTCTATCATAAACAATCTGAACTCCACGAAAACTAGAAAAATATTAACTTGAATATGAAGATGATGTCTTCATTTTATTTTTATTTACTTTTAGTTGACACATAATAATTAACACTTATGAGATGCAGAGTGATATTTTGATACATATACAATGTGTAAAGATCAGGGTAATAGCATATTATCACCATAAATATTTAACATTTCTTTCTGTTAGAAACATTCAAAATCTTCTTCTAGCTATTTGAAAATATAAAATAAATTATTAACTATAGTCACCCTACAGTACTATAGAATCCAGAACATATTCCTTGTATCTAGCTATAATTTTGAACCGATTAACCAACCTGTCTCTATCCTCCCTCCCTACTACGTTTCTTAGCCACTAATAGACATAATTCTACTCTCTACCCCATCCACTCAACTTTTTGGCAACCACATATAAATGACAACATGGTATTTATCTATCTGTGCCTGACTTATGTCACTTAACATAATGTCCTCCGGGCTCATTTATGTTGTTGTGAATGACAGGATTTCATTCTTTTTTAATGGCTGAATAGTATTCCATTCTGTATGTATACCATATATTCTTGATTAATTCATCTATTGGTAGATACTTAGGTCGATTTCATATCTTGGCTGTTGTGAATTGTGCTACAATAAGCATGAGAGTACAAACACTCCTTCAATGTACTGATTCATTTCCTTTGTGTAAATACTCAGTCGTGGGATTGCAGGATCATATGGTAATTCTATTTTTAGTTTTTTGAGGAAGCTCCATGCTATTTTCCATAGTGGTTATACTAATTGACATTCCCACCAATGTTGTATAAGGGTTCCCTTTATTCAGCTTTCTAACTAGCATTGTTTTTTCTTTCTTTTTGATAAAAGCCATTCTAATGGGGGTGAGATGATATCAAATTATGGTTTTTATGTGCATTTCCATGATGATTAATGATGTTGAACATTTTTTTCATATGCTTGTTGGTCATTTGTATGTATTCTTTTTAGAAATATCTATTCAGGTTATTTGCCCATTTTAAAATCAAATTATTTGTTGTATTTGTTTTGCTGTTGAGTTGAGTTCCTTGTATATATTCTGGATATTAGTGCTTTCATGAAATGATTAGTTTGCAAATATTTTCTCCCATTCTTCCACAGGTTATCTCCTCATGCTGTTCCTTGTTTCCTTTGCTAACTAGAACTTTTTTTCCCTTGTTATAGTCCCATTTGTCCAGTTTTGTTTTTGTTGCCTGTGCTTTTGAAGTCTTTTCCATAAAATCCTGCCTAGACCAGTATCCTGAAACATTTCCTCCAGGTTTTCTACCAGTATTTTTATAGTTTTGTGTGTTACATTTAAGTCTTTAATCCATTATGAGTAGACTTTTGTCTATAGCAAGAAAGAATGGTCTAGTTCCATTCTTCTTCATATAGATATCCAGTTCTACCAGAACCATTTGCTGAAGGGGTGATCCTTTCCTCAGTGTATAATCTTGGCACCTTTTTCAAAATTCAATTGGCTAAAAATGAGTGGATTTATTGATAGGTTCTCCATTCTGTTTCAGTGGAACGTGTCTATTTTTATACCAATACCACATTGTTTTGATTATTATTTCTTGGTAGTGTATTTTGAAATCAGGTAGTGTGATGCCTTCAGCTTTGTTCCTTTTGTTCAGTATTGCTTTGGCTATTCAGGGTCCTTTTTGGTTCCATACAGATTTTAGAATTGTATTTTTATTTCTGTAAAGAATGTAATTGGTATTTTGATAGTGATTTCACTGAGTCTGTAGACTGCTATGGGTAGTACAGTCATTTTAACAATATTAATTCTTCCAGTCTATAAAAATAAGATGTCTTTCCATTTTTGGTGTCTTAGTCAATTTCTTTATTCAGTTTTTTATAGTTTTCATTGTGGAAGTTTTTCCATTCATTGGTTAAATTTATTCTTATGTATTTAATTTTCTGTAACTATTGTAAATTGGATTGCTTTTTTAATATCTATTTCATCTAGTTCTTTATTGAAATATAGAAATGCTACTGATTTTGTATTTTGATTTTGTGCCTTGCAACTTTACTGAATGCATTTATCAGTTCTAATAACTGATAAATGGTTGAGTCTTTAGGTTTTTTTTAGATCTTATCTGTATATAAGATCATATTGTCTGCAAAGATGGATAATTTGACTTCCTCTTTTTCAGTTTGGATGCCTTTTATTTTTTTCTCTTGCCTTATTGCTCCGGCTAGGACTTCCAGTACTATGTATTAAGACTATGTAATAAGAATGGGGCATCTTGTTCTGGATCTTAGAGGGAAAGCTTTTATCTTTTCCTGGTTCAGTATGATGTCAGCTGTGGACTTGTCATTTTAGACCTTCAATGTGCTGAAAATGTTCTTTGTATACCTAATTTGTTAAGAATTTTTATCACAAAGGCTGTTGAATTTTATCAAATGCTTTCTCTGTATCTATTGAAATTATCATTTGGTTCTTATCCTTTTATTCAGTTGATGTGATGTATCAAGTTTTTTTTTTTTTTTTTATACTTTAAGTTCTAGGGTACATGTGCATAACGTGCAGGTTTGTTACATATGTATACTTGTGCCATGTTGGTGTGCTGCACCCATCAACTCGTCAGCACCCATCAACTTGTCATTTACATCAGGTATAACTCCCAATGCAATCCCTCCCCGCTCCCCATCCCCGTGATAGGCCCCGGTGTGTGATGTCCCCTTCCCGAGTCCAAGTGATCTCATTGTTCAGTTCCCACCTATGAGTGAGAACATGTGGTGTTTGGTTTTCTGTTCTTGCTTGCGATAGTTTGCTGAGAATGATGGTTTCCAGCTGCATCCATGTCCCTACAAAGGACACAAACTCATCCTTTTTTATGGCTGCATAGTATTCCAGCCATCCCATTACTGGGTATATACCCAAAGGAGTATCAAGTTTTTTGACTTGCATACGATGAACCATCCTTGCATCCCTGGGATAAATGCCATTTAAGTATGGGGTATTATCTTTTTGATGTGTTAGATTTGGTTTGCTAGTATTTTATTAATAATTTTACAGCATCTATATTCATAAGGGATATTGACCTGTAGTTTTCTTTCTTTTTTTTTTCTATGTCTTTACCTTGTTTTGGAATCAGGATAATGCTAATGCTGGCATCATAGAATGAGTTAGGAAGAATTCCCTCCTCTCTATTTTCTTTTAAGAAAGGCTAGAAGAATAATTTGTAGAGTAGTTTGAAAATAATTGGTTTCGGTTCTTCTTTAAAAGTTTAAACGAATTCAGCAGCCATCCTGTCCTGGGCTTTTCTTTATTGGGAAATTTTATTATTGATTCAATCTTGTTACTCATTATTAGTTTGTTCAGGTTTTCTATTTTTACTTGTTTCAGTCTTGATTGGTTTTACGTGTCCAGGAATTTATTCGTTTCCTTTATATTTCCCAATTCTTTGGCATATTGTTGTTCATAGAAATCTCTGAAAATCCCTTGTATTTTTGTGGCACCAGTTGTAATGTCTCCTTTTTTCCTTTCTGATTTTATTTGGTTTTTCTCACTTTTTTCTTAGTCAACCTAATAGTTTCTTGGTTTTGTTTCTCTTTAAAAAAATACTAACTTTCATTTTGTTGATTTTGTGTGTGTGTGTGTGTGTGTGTGTATGTGTGTGTTGTCTCTATTTCATTTACTTCTGCTCTAATCTTTATTATTGCTTTTCTTCTACTAATTTCCGGTTTGTTGTATTCTTCCTTTTCTAGTTCTTCCTTTTCTAGTTCCTTGAGGTGCACCATTAGGTCATTTGTTTGAAATCTACTTTTTTGATTTATGTGTTTATTGCTATAAAATTTCCCATTAGCACTGCTTTTAGATTTTGGTATATTGTGTTTTTTTATTTATTTCTATAGATTTTT
>NW_016806193.1:325448-330105 GCF_001698545.2 Rhinopithecus bieti
GGGGGGGGAGAGAGAGAGAGAACACATGGACAAGAAGTAAACCAGAATTTTTTGATAATCTAATCGTGGAAGTGACATCGCAATGCTTTTGCCATATTCTATTTAGATCTGAGTCATTGAGTCCAACCTATATCCAAGGAAAAGGGATTATACAAAGGCATGAGTACAAGGAGGGGTGACTGGTAACAATTTTAGAGTCTGCCTAAAAAAAATGTTTTTAAACAAGTATGTGAGTCAAAATAAGTTTTTTATCAGACAACTATTTAAAAAATTTAATATTATATTTTGGAGTTCATGATTCGATTGAATGGCTCATCAAAAGTGATGAGAGTTAAAATAACTTCATTATTAAAATATAAAAAATAACAGAATTAATAATAATGCTAATCTGAAATTGAAAGATTCAACCTGACAAGTGAAACTTAAAACATGCAAATATCTTTCTATTACCTTTCAGAGCAGGTTCTGATTGGTCTCATTCTACAACCGAGGGCACCAAGGATGAGTAAGTAAGGCAACTTGCCCAAGGTCAACAGCAAGTAAATAGAAAAATTGGAACTGTAACATGGAAAATATAACTCCAGAAGCAAAACTCTTAACAATTTTGCTGAAATCTTAAGATCATTAGCAGAATAAACTTTTCAGTTAATCATAGGTTGCTAGCTCACCTGTGAAGAGATCTCTCTATACCTACTACTGAGGTCACTAGTTGAGAACCAGACAGGATCATTTCTACTTCCATTTTCCTTCAACCCAATGGCACCCAGTTTGCACTAGCAAATAATTAACCTAAGGGTATATCTCACATGGACACTCCTGATTTGTGACACATTTCACCGTTGTCCAACCATCCATTTATTCAACCATCCATTTATTCAACCATCCATTCATATATTCATCCATCTATTCAATACTTCCAATTCATCTACACACCTGCCAATACATTTGTCTAACCATTCCCTCATTACTTCAACACTCCTAATTTATCTGCACGCTCACTCAACCAACCATTAATCTACTCATCCATTCACCCATTATTTTTTATCAAGCATGATTACTCGTCTTAACTGTGCTATATCCTAAACCATAATTTCTCAAACTTCAGCCATTCATACTCTAGACTCAATATTTATAGTCAACTCGACATGCTTTTGTCTTCTTATAATTTTCACATATCTATTTTACTTTAAAAAATATAAATGTCTCCTTTGGCTTCTTTCTAATATTTGCAAAATTGAGGGCTTTATATGTAAGTTAATTTTTCTCCAAATATACTTTAAAAGAAATTCATGAGTTCATTTAAAAAAATATTTTATCTACCATGGTTAGCAAACATTGGGATTAAATTTATTCCTGTTCTGAAGTGTTTAGAAAGCAGGGAAACAGATGCCCTCACCCCTCAACCCACCTTGTCTTTATTTCAAGACCTGCCCCACCTAGTAGGTGGTAGAATCTAGATCCAAAAATCTACTTTAGTCTGAGGCTCCGTTTGTAGGTAAAGGAAGGTATAAAGGGCCATCTCCCTCCCCACCCACCCACCTTCCTGTCTGTCTCTGTGCAATTGACAGGTTTGAAATGAGATTGCTTTCCCAACTACCTGTGGGGCCACCGGTGAGTCAATGTTTCATATTCATTAACTAATGTACAGCTGGAGACAGTAAAACCTTTCAGTGAAGGCTGATTTCAGAGCTTGCTAAGTCAATATCCCTCCTTTGATTGTTCTCTTATCTCATAGCAGCATTTGCTTCCCTCCTAAACGTTCACTCCTAGAAGTGGATATTGTAGCCTATGTTGACATTGTCTGATGCCATTTTGCAGCTTCTGAAATATGAATATTTGGACTGTTGGAGTGTATAAAAATAGAGAAAAGGTTGGTCACTCAGATTCATGAAGGGTTTTTCAAAGGCAGCTCAGGAGAAGCTTTTATTTTTATTTTTTTTCCAATCCTACTCCTCTGCTTCCGATCTTTTTCTCTTTGATGCTCTGCTCTGTCTCCTCATTCTTCTCCATCCCTCCCTTCCCCCCCACCTTGCATTAGTCTGTTCTCACACTGCTAAGAAATACATACCTGAGACTGGGTAGTTTATGAAGGAAAGAGGTTTAACGTACTCACAGTTCAACATGGTTGGGGAGGCCTCACAGTCATGGCAGAAGACTAAGGAAAAGCAAAGGGACATCTTACATGGAGGCAGGCAAAATGGTTTGTGTAGGGGAACTCCTATTTATAAAACTATCAGATCTTGTGAGACTTATTCACTACCATGAGAATAGTATGGGGAAACTGTCCCCATGATTCAGTTATTGTCACCTAGCCCTGCCCTTGACATGTGGTGATTATTACAATTCAAGGTGAGATTTGGGTGGGTAGACAGCCAAATCATATCACCCCTCCTTCCTCCTTTTCTTCTATGCTTCCCCATATTATTCCTTGTTTTACCATCATCTTTCCTGCCTCCTTTTCTATTCCGTCTGTTTAATTTAATAATGATTTCTTAAATGATTTTCCTGTTTATTTCAGGTCTATTAATACTGAGAAAACCATCTGGATTAACTGCTAGTTAAAAATGACTGGGGGAGAGAATTGCTTAGTTACTGGAGGTTTGAGGAAAATTTTGAGTACCTACTTTTTAGGTTGTTATAGAACATAAAATCATATTCATAAAGCATGTATTTGGCATACAGAAATTATTCCATAAAAGTTTGTTTTATTGTTTCCTTCTCTGACTCTCTTTTCATATTCAGTTAATAGAAGCAATAGTTTCTGATCACTCTTTTTCTCTAAACCATTGTGAAAATCAAATTAGGTTATGTTTGGAGGAATATTTTGTTTCTATCTGTCATGTTTGACAGTAAGCTTCATTTTAATCTTTGCCTTTTTCTCAGAGATTGATTTAGGCACTCTTAATCTTTATCCCTTAGTCATGTGGCTACATAGAATAATTTTAGTTGGAAAATTGACCATGCTTTGTTTTCCTATGCTTGAGAGAAAGCATTCATTGTATTTAAAGATGTTAGAGCTACTGTTTGCAACTACTAAATATTCTTAGGGTGCCCCCTTCTGTTTCCTGACAGTAACAGTGTAGTTTATTTTTGTTTTAGTCTGGGAAGTCTAATGCCGTTCTTCTTTGTAGGAGATGTATTAAGGTGGGATAGTGTAGCATCAACTCTGGCTGGCCAGGGAGCCTAAGAACAGGGGGTGACCTAAATGGTCTACACAGGGTTGTCAGACCATCACAACAATCATACTGCTCATTATCTCTGGCAAATACCTTAATAGCCTTAGGTTTTTTTCTACAAATTCATAATATCAGCAGGGAAGAATAGTATTAGAATACCCTTATTATATGTGAGAAAGCTGAGACATTTTTTTTCCATTTATAGACCCTCCCAAGTGAGAATTCCTTGATTACTTAAACCATGAGTAGGTGAACATTTTACCCACATTTTTAAGGATCTTTTGATTATAAGCAACTGAAAACAATTAGACTCTACTTGAGCAAAATAAAGGATATTATTACAAACCACAGGGGTTCCTCACAGAACCCAAAGACCATGGGCCTTGGGCAAACAATGGAATTTGGCACCATTGTGCCATAAAGACTAATATTCCAATCCCTGCTACTTCTCACTCAGCTTCCCTCTACCTGGCTGCTTTCTTCTTTTTATTCAAGTTTTCTCTGGTGCCTCCAATTCTAAGTCTGCATGTCTGAAATCACTGGGGCCCACTCTTTTCATTTCAATGACAAATTCCTGGTAGACATCAGTTTGCCTGCCTTTGAGTTAGGTGTCAGGTCCTGAGCAGATATGGCCAGAGGTACAGGGTGATATAGCAAAAACATGGAGCTTACTCCTCAGATAGTTCCTGGAAAGACTTTCTGGACAGATGACCCAACGATTGACACCTGAGCTACCTGAACCACTGCCTGTGAAAGCATATTTCTTCTGTACTTTGAGGAAGAGCTTGTGAAGCTGACAGCCCCGCTGCTCCATTCCAGGATAGCTATTGAAAAGGTAATGCTCTGATGGGTGGGGTCACTTAGGAGGGGGCCAGGAGGGGGCCAGAGACAGGGGCAATTTTCATAGGCAGCAGCTACTTACTCATCAGTAGCTCCAGTATACCTGGAGACATAGTCCTAGAACCATCAGGAGAATAACAAACAGACTCTTATTCAAGTCTGGGAGGTTGTTGAAGGATTACTGACAACTTAAATAGAAAGAGCTATTTCTGTGGGTTTATCGTTTTTCCCCAATGGTAACATACTATTATTTTATTACAAAAGCAATGCATATTTTCACTTTTCTCAAATCCTATGGAAAAGCTACACAAGTAATTGAAGCCCTTCCTAATTTCTATCCCATTGCAAGAGACAGCAACCAAACACTTACAGGTATATCATTCCAAAATAATTTCTCTTGAGTATACCAAATTGTAAGTTGGAATTTACCATGAATTTGTGGTATAAAACCTAAGGAGCATGAAATATCACATTCCTTTATTTTTCTAACCAAATTCGGCCACTTGTCAGGATAGATACAAGATCTGGTCTTGGGCATTTTGCTGTCATTTCTTGGAGGAGATGGGGGGTAGGTGGGAAGGTGATAAGTTGGAGAAGTTTTATTTTTTTCGCTTTAAAAAAAAAAAAAAAAAAAAAAAAAA
>NW_016806193.1:332929-336326 GCF_001698545.2 Rhinopithecus bieti
GCAGAAACTCTACAAGCCAGAAGAGAGTGGAGGCCAATATTCAACATTCTTAAAGGAAAGAATTTTCAACCCAGAATTTCATATCCAGCCAAACTAAGTTTCATAAGTGAAGGAGAAATAAAATCCTTTACAGAAAAGTAAATGCTGAGAGATTTTGTCACCACCAGGCCTGGCCTACAAGAGCTCCTGAAGGAAGCACTAAAGATGCAAAGGAACAACCAGTACCAGCCACTGCAAAAACATGCTAAAATGTAAAGACCATCGATACTAGGAAGAAACCGCATCAACTAACGAGCAAAGTAACCAGCTAACATCATAATGACAGGATCAAGTTCACACATAATAATATTAACCATAAATGTAAATGGACTAAATGCTCCAATGAAAAGACACAGACTGGCAAATTGGATAAAGAGTCAAGACCCATCAGTGTGCTGTATTCAGGAGACCCCTCTCAGGGGCAGAGACACACATAGGCTCAAAATAAAGGGATGGAGGAAGATCTACCAAGCAAATGGAGAACAAAAAAAGGCAGGGGTTGCAATCCTAGTCTCTGATAAAACAGACTTTAAACCAACAAAGATCAAAATAGACAAAGAAGGCCGTTACATAATGTTAAAGGGATCAATTCAACAAGAAGAGCTGACTATCCTAAATATGTATGCACCCAATACAGGAGCACCCAGATTCATAAAGGGAGTCCTTAGAGGCTTACACTCCCACACGACAATAATGGGAGACTTTAACACCCCACTATCAACATCAGACGGATCAACGAGACAGAAAGTTAACAAGGATACCCAGGAATTGAACTCAACTCTGCACCAAGCAGACCTAATAGACATCTACAGAACTCTCCACCCCAAATGAACAGAATATACATTCTTCTCAGCACCACATGGCACTTATTCCAAAACTGACCACATAGTTGGAAGTAAAGCACTCCTCAGCAAATGTAAAAGAACAGAAATTATAACAAACTGTCTCTCAGACCACAGTGCAATCAACCTAGGATTCAAGATTAAGAAAACCACTCAAAAGCACTCAACTACATGGAAACTGAACAACCTGCTCCTGAATGACTACGGGGTACATAATGAAATGAAGGCAGAAATAAAGATGTTCTTTGAAACCAATGAGAACAAAGACACAACATAGCAGAATCTCTGGGACACATTTAAAGCAGTGTGTAGAGGGAAATTTATAGCACTAAATGCCCACAAGAGAAAGCAGGAAACATCTAAAATTGACATCCTAAAATCACAATTAAAAGAACTAGAGAAGCAAGAGTAAACACATTCAAAAGCCAGCGGAAGGCAAGAATAACTAAGATCAAAGCAGAACTGAAGGAGATAGAGACACAAAAATCCTTTCAAAAAATCAATGAATCCAGGAGCTGTTGTTTTGAAAAGATCAACAGAATTGATAGACTGCTAGAAAGAGTAATAAAGAAGAAAAGAGAGAAGAATCAAATAGACACAATAAAAAATGATAAAGGGGATATTACCATTGACCCCACAGAAAAACAAACTACCATCAGAGAATACTATAAACACCTCTACGCAAATAATCTAGAAAACCTAGAAGAAATGGATAAATTCCTGGACACATACACTCTCCCAAGATTAAACCAGGAAGAAGTTGAATCCCTGAATAGACCAATAGCAGGCTCTGAAATTGAGGCAGTAATTAATAGCCCACCAACCAAAAAAAGTCAAGAACCAGACGGATTCACAGCCAAATTCTACCAGAGGTACAAGGAGAAGCTGGTACCATTCCTTCCGAAACTATTCCAATCAATAGAAAAAGAGGGAATCCTCCCTAACTCAATTTATGAGGCCAGTATCATCCTGATATCAAAGCCTGGCAGAGACACAACAAAAAAAGAGAATTTTAGACCAATATCCCTGATGAACATTGATGCAAAAATCCTCAATAAAATACTGGCAAATCGAATCCAGCAGCACATCAAAAAGTTTATCCGTCATGATCAAGTAGGCTTCATCCCTGGGATGCAAGGCTGGTTCAATATACACAAATCAATAAACACAAGAAACAATATACACAAATCCAGCTTNCATCTCACGCCAGTTAGAATGGCGATCATTAAAAAGTCAGGAAATAACAGAGGCTTTAGAGAATGTGCAGAATTAGGAATGCTTTTACACTGTTGGTGGGAGTGTAAATTAGTTCAACCATTGTGGAGAAGACAGTGTGGTGATTCCTCAAGGAACTAGAACCAGAAATACCATTTAACCCAGCAATCCCATTACTGGGTATATACCCAAAGGATTATAAATCATTCTACTATAAAGACCCATGCACACATATGTTTATTGCAGCACTATTCACATTAGCAAAGACTTGGAACCAACCCAAATGTCCATCAGTGTTAGACTGGACAAAGGAAATGTGGCAAATATACACCACGGAATACTATGCAGCCGTAAGAAAAAATGAGTTCATGTCTTCTGCAGGGACATGGATGTAGCTGGAAACCATCATTCTCAGCAAACTAACACAGGAACAGAAAACCAAACACCACATATTCTCACTCAGAAGTGGAAGTTGAACAATGAGAACATATGGGCACAGGAAGGGGAATATCACACACCAGGCCCTGTCTGGGAGCGGCAGGGCAAGGGGAAGGATAGGATTAGGAGAAATACCTAATGTAGATGATGGGTTGATGGGTGCAGCAAACCACCATGGCACATGTATACCTAGGTAACAAACCTGCACGTTCTGCACATGTATCCCATAACTTAAAGTATAATAAAAAAGGTATGTAGTATACATTACTTTTTTAAAGAAAGAAGGAAATATGTATATATATAAAAAGAAGATCTAAGTTTATTTTTTAAACCATCTTTCTAAAGCAATTTAATGTGACTATATGTTATCCTTTCAGAGCTGCAAATGAAGTGAAATAAGTGGTGCACTTTTCCCAGAATGGTACATGAAAATACGTTTTAACTATGGCGTGTGGTACTTAAATTTAAAAAGTGTGAATACACGCACATTTCCTTTCATTCTTCTATAGTTTCTGAACCTACACACACACACACACACACACACACACATTCTAGTAGGAGGAGAATAAATGGAAATTTAGTAGAAGGCAATTAATGCTGTCCAAATAATTTCAGAGCTTAGACTCTTGCTCTCTCAGTAGGAGGTTTTGAAAGTTTGTATTTAGTCACCCATTAGCCAGTAATGGGTCTATTTCCTAAGTGAATAATAACAATGACAGGGAGAACAAGGTAATTGCCCCTTTGAAATATGAATGTTTCAAAGGGTGTTGCTAGCTTACTTCATCTTTCCTTCTTTCCTTCTTTCCTTCTTTCCTACTTTCCTACTTTCCTACTTTCCTACTTTCCTACTTTCCTACTTTCCT
>NW_016806193.1:339899-342684 GCF_001698545.2 Rhinopithecus bieti
TTATACTTTAAGTTCTAGGGTACATGTGCATAACGTGCAGGTTTGTTACATATGTATACTTGTGCCATGTTGGTGTGCTGCACCCATCAACTCGTCAGCACCCATCAACTTGTCATTTACATCAGGTATAACTCCCAATGCAATCCCTCCCCGCTCCCCCATCCCCGTGATAGGCCCCGGTGTGTGATGTCCCCCTTCCCGAGTCCAAGTGATCTCATTGTTCAGTTCCCACCTATGAGTGAGAACATGTGGTGTTTGGTTTTCTGTTCTTGCTTGCGATAGTTTGCTGAGAATGATGGTTTCCAGCTGCATCCATGTCCCTACAAAGGACACAAACTCATCCTTTTTTATGGCTGCATAGTATTCCAGCCATCCCATTACTGGGTATATACCCAAAGGAGTATCAAGTTTTTTGACTTGCATACGATGAACCATCCTTGCATCCCTGGGATAAATGCCATTTAAGTATGGGGTATTATCTTTTGATGTGTTAGATTTGGTTTGCTAGTATTTTATTAATAATTTTACAGCATCTATATTCATAAGGGATATTGACCTGTAGTTTTCTTTCTTTTTTTTTTCTATGTCTTTACCTTGTTTTGGAATCAGGATAATGCTAATGCTGGCATCATAGAATGAGTTAGGAAGAATTCCCTCCTCTCTATTTTCTTTTAAGAAAGGCTAGAAGAATAATTTGTAGAGTAGTTTGAAAATAATTGGTTTCGGTTCTTCTTTAAAAGTTTAAACGAATTCAGCAGCCATCCTGTCCTGGGCTTTTCTTTATTGGGAAATTTTATTATTGATTCAATCTTGTTACTCATTATTAGTTTGTTCAGGTTTTCTATTTTACTTGTTTCAGTCTTGATTGGTTTTACGTGTCCAGGAATTTATTCGTTTCCTTTATATTTCCCAATTCTTTGGCATATTGTTGTTCATAGAAATCTCTGAAAATCCCTTGTATTTTGTGGCACCAGTTGTAATGTCTCCTTTTTTCCTTTCTGATTTTATTTGGTTTTCTCACTTTTTTCTTAGTCAACCTAATAGTTTCTTGGTTTTGTTTCTCTTTAAAAAAATACTAACTTTCATTTTGTTGATTTTGTGTGTGTGTGTGTGTGTGTGTGTATGTGTGTGTTGTCTCTATTTCATTTACTTCTGCTCTAATCTTTATTATTGCTTTTCTTCTACTAATTTCCGGTTTGTTGTATTCTTCCTTTTCTAGTTCTTCCTTTTCTAGTTCCTTGAGGTGCACCATTAGGTCATTTGTTTGAAATCTACTTTTTTGATTTATGTGTTTATTGCTATAAAATTTCCCATTAGCACTGCTTTTAGATTTTGGTATATTGTGTTTTTTTATTTATTTCTATAGATTTTTTAAACATTTTCTTCTTAATTTCTTCATTGACCATTGATTGTTGAGGAGCATGTTGTTTAATTTCCATGTATTTGTTCAGTTTTCAAAACTCCTCTTGTTAATGACTTCTACTTTTATTCTATTTTGGTCTGAGAAGGTACTTGATATGATTTCAATATTTTAACATTTGTGGAGACTTGTTTGGTAGCCTACCACATGGTCTATCATGGAGAATGTTCCATGTGCCACTGAGAAGAACATGTATTCAGTAGCTGTTGGATGAAATGTTCTGTAAATGTCTGTTATGTCCATTTGGTCTATCGTGTGGTTTGTCTGATGCTTCTTGTTTATTTTCTGTCTAGATGATCTGTCCAATGATGTGAGTAGGATTTTGAAGTCCCCAACAATTACTATATTACAATCTCTTTAGCTCTAATAATATTTGCTTTGTATATATAGGTGCTCCATTGGGTTCACAGAATTAGCAATTGTTCTATCCTTTTGCTGAATTGATCTCTTTATCATTATATAATAATCTTCTTTGTCTCCTTTTACCCTTTTTTTTTAACTTAAAATCTATTTTGTCTGATATACTATAGCTACTCTTGCTTACTTTTGGTTTCTGTTTATGTGGAATATCATTTTCCATCCTTTCACTTTTAGTCTATATGTGTCTTTACAGGCGAAGTGGGTTTCTTGCAGGCAACATGTAGTTGGGTTTTTTTTTTCTTTTTTGAGACGGAGTCTCGCTCTGTCACCCAGGCTGGAGTGCAGAGGCCAGATCTCAGCTCACTGCAAGCTTCGCCTCCCGGGTTTACGCCATTCTCCTGCCTCAGCCTCCCGAGTAGCTGGGACTACAGGCGCCCGCCACTTCGCCAGGCTAGTTTTTTTGTATTTTTTTAGTAGAGATGGGGTTTCACCGTGTTAGCCAGGATGGTCTCGATCTCCCGACCTCGTGATCCGCCCGTCTCGGCCTCCCAAAGTGCTGGGATTACAGGCTTGAGCCACCGCGTCCGGCCATAGTTGGGTCTTAAAAAAAAAATCCATTCAGCCAGTCTATATCTTTTAATTGGAGAATTTAAATGGTTTATATTAGAGATTATTGATAGGCAAGGATTTACTTCTGTTATTTTATTTTTTTTCTGGTTGTTTGACTTTTCCCAGTTTAGTGACTGGGGAAGGGTCCACTTCCACAATCTCACTCATTGTTGGTGGTCTTCAGTCCTATGGGCTCTTGGCCAGAGATACCAGTTTCTTTCCATGTGAACCTCTCCACAGGGCTGCTCAAGGACATGGCAACTTAGTTTCCTAAGAGCAAGGACTCTAAGAACTAAAAAGAGAGAAGGAGAAAGAGGGAGGCAGGGAGGGAGGGAGGAAGGGAGGGAGGGAGAAAGAGAGACAGGGAGAGAGAGGGAGAGGGGGAGGGAGAGAGAG
>NW_016806193.1:345982-349586 GCF_001698545.2 Rhinopithecus bieti
AAAAAAAAAAAAAAAAAAAAAAAAACAGGGTATCATTCTGTTACCAAGGTTGGAATGCAGTGGTGTGATTAGAGCTCACTGAAGTCTCCATCTCCTGGGCTCAAGTGATTCTCCTGCCTCAGCCTCCTGAGTATCTGGGACTATGGGCACATGCCACCATGTGTAGTTAATATATTATTATTATTATTTAGTGTTTTGTAGAGAAGAGGACTCACTTTGTTGCCCAAGCAAGTCTTGAACTCCTAGCCTCAAGTGTCCCTCCCCTCTTGGCCTCCGAAAGTGTTGGGATTACAGGTGCGAACCACTACACCCAGCCGAGACTTTCTTTTTCTACCCTGAAATCATACAAAAATGTTTGGATTTATTTTGTCTAGGAGAAAGGGAAGCATGTCTGGTTCCATCAGTGTACCTCTCTTTGTCGTGTCATCTTGAGCTCCACCTTTTATACCAAGCTTTGGGATGAGGCTCCTGAGGACTTCAAGTTCCATGATCCAGAACCAGTCTCCTTGGGACATAGATTTCTGCAGGTTTCCTCTTTCAGGATTTTGTAACACGTGGATGGTTCAGAGGAGTGGGCTGCAGGTCCCTACCATTCAACACCCAATTCTCCCAAACTCTGGAGAATTGACTTTCTTCCTCAAATAAAGTCATTCCATATATCCATGTAAACCACTGTGACCACTATGCTCTTTGGATGATAACTCACGCTTGCCCATAAGGCCTCTTGAAGGAATAAGCTTTTTAATGAATTGTAAAACCAGGTAATTGAACTACATAATCTAGCTCTACTCTAACTAAACTCACTTCTCTATATTATGGGCATTTAATAATTTGTCATTTTTTGAATGCCCTGAGCAGCATATAAACAATTACTTAAATGTATAGTTTTGTGTTAATTATATTAATCTCAACCGTTTCTGAAACTCCCCTATGATCCAGACACTATATTAAGTTCTTAACTTTCATTTACTAATGAAGAACACCAAATTTTGGTAATTGGCCAAGGTTATAGAGCTGTGCTGCCCAACATAAATACAATGTGAGTCACACAGGTAATTTTAAATTTATTTTATTTTTATCTTTTTGAGACAGGGTTTCACTCTGTCACCCAGGCTGGAGTGCATTGGTATAATCTCGGCTCACTGAAATTTCTGTTTCCCAGGCTCAAGTGATCTTCCCACCTCAGCCCCCAAAGTAGCTGGGAACACAGGTGCATGCCACCACGCCAGTCTCATTTTTTAATTTTTTGTAGAGATGAGTTTTTCCACGTTGCCCCAGGCTGGTCTCAAACTCCTGAGCTCACAAATTTCCCCAACTTCTGCCTCCCAAAGTACTGGGGTTACAGGCATGAAACACAGCACCTGGACACTTTTAATTTTTTTTTTTTTTTTTTTTTTTGAGACGGAGTTTTTCTCTTGTTGCCTAGGCTGGAGCACAGTGGCGCAATCTCAGCTCACCTCAACCTCTGCCTCCCAGGTTCAAGCAATTCTCCTGCCTCAGGAAGAGAAATACTCTTCCTGAGTAGCTGGGATTACAGGCATGTGCCACCACGCCCGGCTAACTTTTTATTTTTAGTAGAGACGGGGTTTCTCCATGTTGGTCAGGCTGGTCTTGAACTCTTGACCTCAGATGATCCGCCTGCCTCGGCCTCCCAAAGTGTTGGGATTACAGGCATGAGCCACCGTGCCCAGCCAATTTTAAATTTTTTAGAGCCACATTAAAAAGCTTTTTTAAGGGGGCGGTTACAAGATGGCCAAATAGGAACAGCTCCAGCCTCCAGCTCCCAGCATAAGTGACACAGAAGATGGGTGATTTCTGCATTTCCAACTGAGGTAGCGGGTTCATCTCACTGGGGCGTGTCGGACAGTGGGTGCAAGAGAGTGGGTGCAGCCCACTGAGCGAGAGTCAAAGCAGGGTGAGGCATCGCCTCACCCGGGAAGAGCAAGGGGGAAGGGAAATCCCTTTCCTAGCCAAGGGAAACAGTGACGCACAACACCTGGAAAATTGGGTCACTCCAACCCTAATACTGCACTTTACCAAGGGTCTTAGCAAACAGCACACCAGGAGATTATATCCTGTGCCTGGCTCAGAGGGTCCCACGCCCACCGAGCCTCCCTCATTGCTGGCACAGCAGTCTGAGATCTAACTGCAAGGCAGCTGGGGGAGGGGTGCCCGCCATTGCTGAGGCTTGAGTAGGTAAACAAAGCAGCCAGGAAGCTCAGACTGGGTGGAGCCCACCACAGCTCAAGGAGGCCTGCCTGCCTCTGTAGACTCCACCTCTGGGGACAGGGCATAGCCGAACAAAAGGCAGCAGAAACCTCTGCAGACTTCCATGTCCCTGTCTGACAGCTTTGAAGAGAGTAGTGGTTCTCCCAGCATAGAGTTTGAGATCTGAGAATGGACAGACTGCCTCCTCAAGTGGGTCCCTGACGCCTGAGTAGCGTAACTGGGAGGCATCCCCACAGTAGGGGCAGACTGACACACACACGGCCAGGTACCCCTCTGAGACGAAGCTTCCAGGGGAACAATCAGGCAGCAATATCTGCTGTTCAGCAATATTCACTCTTTGCAGGCTCCACTGCTGGTACCCAGGCAAACAGGGTCTGGAGTGAACCTCCAGCAGACTCCAACAGACCTGCAGCTGAGGGTCCTGACTGTTAGAAGGAAAACTAACAAACAGAAAGGATATCCACACCAAAAACCCATCTGGACATCACCATCATCAAAGACCAAAGGTAGATAAAACCACAAAGACGGGGAAAAAGCAGTGCAGAAAAGCTGAAAATTCTAAAAATCAGAGCGCCTCTCCCCCTTCAAAGGAACACAGCTCCTCGCCAGCAACGGAACAAAGCTGGACTGTGAATGACTTTGACGAGTTGAGAGAAGAAGGCTTCAGAAGATCAAACTTCTCCGAGCTAAAGGAGGAAATTCGAACCCATCGCAAAGAAGCTAAAAACCTTGAAAAAAGATTTGACAAATGGCTAACTAGAATAATCAATGTAGAGAAGTCCTTAAACGACCTGATAGAGCTGAAAACCATGACACGAGAACTATGTGGCAAATGCACAAGCTTCAGTAACTGGCTCCATCAACAGGAAGAAAGGATATCAGTGATTGAAGATCAAATAAATGAAATGGAGCGAGAAGAGAAGTTTAGAGAAAAAAGAGTAAAAAGAAACAAACAAAACCTCCAAGAAATATGGGACTATGTGAAAAGACCAAATCTACGTCTGATTGGTGGACCTGAAAGTGACGGGAAGAATGGAACCAAGTTGGAAAACACTGCAGGATATTATCCAGGAGAACTTCCCCAACCTAGCAAGGCAGGCCAACATTCGAATTCAGGAAGTACAGAGAATGCCACAAAGATACTCCTCGAGAAGAGCAACTCCAAGACACATAATTGTCAGATTCACCAAAGTTGAAATGAAGGAAAAAATGTTACGGGTAGCGAGAGAGAAAGGTCGGGTTACCCACAAAGGGAAGCCCATCAGACTAACAGCAGACTTCTCAGCAGAAACTCTACAAGCCAGAAGAGAGTGGAGGCCAATATTCAACATTCTTAAAGGAAAGAATTTTCAACCCAGAATTTCATATCCAGCCA
>NW_016806193.1:351521-402316 GCF_001698545.2 Rhinopithecus bieti
TTCAGGACATAGGCATGGGCAAGGACTTCATGTCTAAAACACCAAAAGCAATGGCAACAACAGCCAAAATTGACAAATGGGATCTAATTAAACTGAAGAGCTTCTGCACAGCAAAAGAAACTACCATCAGAGTGAACAGGCAACCTACAGAATGGGAGAAAATTTTTGCAATCTATTCATCTGACAAAGGGCTAATATTCAGAACCTACAAAGAACTCATACAAAATTTACAAGAAAAAAACAGACAACCCCATCAAAAAGTGGGAAAAGTATATGAACAGACACTTCTCAAAAGAAGACATTTATGCAGCCAAGAGACACATGAAAAAATGCTCATCATCACTCGCCATCAGAGAAATGCAAATCAAAACCACAATGAGATACCATCTCACACCAGTTAGAATGGCAATCATTAAAAAGTCAGGAAACAACAGGTGCTGGAGAGGATATGGAGAAATAGGAACACTTTTACACTGGTGGGACTGTAAACTAGTTCAACCATTGTGGAAGACAGTGTGGCAATTCCTCAAGGATCTAGAACTAGAAATGCCATTTGACCCAGCCATCCCATTACTGGGGATATACCCAAAGGATTATAAGTCGTGCTGCTATAAAGACACATGCACACGTATGTTTATTGTGGCACTATTCACAATAGGAAAGACTGGAACCAACGCAATTGTCCATCAATGATAGACTGGATTAAGAAAATGTGGAACATATACACCATGGAATACTATGCAGCCATAAAATGATGAGTTCATGTCCTTTGTGGATGCAGCTGGAAACCATCATTCTCAGCAAACTATCGCAAGAACAGAAAACCAAACACCACATGTTCTCACTCATAGGGGGAATTGAGCGATGAGAACACTTGGACACAGGAAGGGGAACATCACACACTGGGGCCTGTCATGGGGTGAGGGAAGGGAGAGGGATAGCATTAGGAGATATACCTAATGTAAATGATGAGTTATTGGGTGCAGCACACCAACATGGCACACGTATACATATGTAACAAACCTGCATGTTGTGCACATGTACCCTAGAACATAAAGTATAATTAAAAAAAAAAAAAGATAATAGTGATGGTTCTACAACCCTGTGAATATACTAAAACCACTGAATTAGATGCTTTTGTAAAAGGTGAGCATTATGGTAGGTAAATTACATCTCAATAAAGTTTTTTAAAGTATTTTAAAGGTGAAATTAATTTTAAAATATTTTAACTCTATATAACCAAAAGATTAGCATTTCAATATGAAAATCAATATAAAATTGAGATGTTTTACATTGTTTGTGCCATGTCTTCAAAGTACAGTTTGTATTTTTTTCCAGTTACAGCACCTCTCAATTTGGACTAGCCACTGTTGAGGATGAAAACATGCCTTCAAATAGTTCTGCCTCATGGCTAGGCCAGGGGCATTTTACATTCTTTTATTTTACTTCTGTATGGAGTAGGAGAAAGAAGGCAATTTCCTGGGAATTCTAGAAGGAGAATGGAATATATAAACATCACGGATTAAGGTGCTGAGATATAATATTACCTCTCCACCTCAAGTTAATGTCTGTTACTTAACACTAAGCCTTAATTAGTACATTTTTCATTGAGTGGCCTTGGGAATTCACTTTTCTTGTACACCTCATCCTTAACTCTGCTCTTACTTTCTTCCTATGATTTATTCTGGCAAAGAAGCTGATCTTTTGCAACAATTGCAGAGTCTAAGGCCTGGCAGGGTCCTAGAAATGTTTGCAGTTGTGGAGCATTGGTTTCTCCTGCCAGTGCTTTTGAAATAGAAAGACTAAGAGAAGTCTCGAGGAGGAAAGTGCCCAGAAACCAGGGCAGCATCTGAACTGCATCACTCACTTTTTGAGGCTGGGAAGAAGCTATGACATGGAGACAAGAAGTGCTCAGTTGGGCCTAGGTGGGTAAGAGGGGAACTCAACATGGAAGATGAGAGAAAGTTGATGTTTCAGGAGGGTATTGTTGTTGCTTTCACAGATGTTCATGGCTGTATGCTGAGGCTACATGGAGGCAATTAAGTCCTGGTAGGCCAGCAACTCAACAAGGCCTCACTTAGCCAATGAGGTTGCCTCAGATAGGGGCCTCAGCTATTTAAAGGTACATTCCTTCAAGGAATTGTGTTGAGCCCAGAGGCATTATTTTATTTTTATTGAGATATAATTTATACACAGTGAAGTTCATTTTAGTATACAGTTCTATGGTGTTCTATATATAACACCTCCTCCCAAATTACCATGCCCCTTTGTGGACAATCTCCTACTCCCACTCCTGATTCTTGGAAATCACTGATCAATGCTCTATCCCAGGAGGTTTGCCTATTCCAGAAAGTTCTATGAATGGATTCATAGAGTGTGCAGCCTTTTGACTCAAGGCATTTTTCACACAGCCTAATGCTTTTGAGATTTTTTCATGTTGTTGTGGGTATTACTAATTTGTTCTTTTTATTGCTGTCTAGTATTTCACTGTATGGATTTCCCACTTTTCTTTATCACTAGCTGAAAGATGTTTGGATTGCTTCCAGTTTTTGACAATCACAAATAAAGCTGCAGTAAACATTTGTGTACAAAACGCAGAGGCATTCTAATTTTAATTTAATCAATTCCATATTTCCACAATACTTCAATTACATGTTATACTGGCCTCCCCAATGTGTCAAATTATATATATATACACACACATATATATATATAAAATGAAATATTTTATATATATAATGTATTAATACACACACACACACATATGTAAATAACATGCATACCCATATATACCTTCTAAAAAAATGTAAAAGATTAAAATATTTTCATCATTGATTCTATAACATGTAGTCCAGGATCAGCAAGAGCTAACTATTTGGGGTTTTTAGCTCATTCATTAGATTTTTTTTCCTCAAATATTCCTTTCCCAACTGATATTCACACAAACCAGTAATATCATAAATGCTTCCCTTTGGTTTCATGCCATATCACATTCATCTTATTTGCTAACCCCTGTTCTGCTCTAGACTGAGGGCTGAGATGTTCAATCCTGATGATTTACAGCTTCCTGCTGATGTTCCTGTGGAGTAAAGAAAAACTAGAGGACCCTCTGAAAAAAGTACTTCATTTTTACCCAGGAAACTATTGGTACATCTGGTAGATTTCACTTTAAGTACTTTTCACTGAACACAAATCCAGGATTCCTATCTTTTCTAGATATCAAAAAAGAATGACATTGAAAAGTGCTATTATTGTCAGGCCAGCCAATTGGCTAGGATGAAGATAAAAGCTTCCCCACTGGTCACAAGCCTAAGTATCTTTAGCTTTGCTCTAGAAGAAAAATTGGCAATTAAGCTGAAATAAGCATACTTTACAACATTCACATCTCATGTGTGAAGACCATAGGGCATAGACTGTGGATGTCTTGACAGCTGGAAATATTTCCTTGGATTTGTCCCACCCTACCAGTACCCAGCGCATTACTTCCTGACTGCTTAATGGAGGGGGAGGATTCATCAGAGACTAACATGTTTTTCTTCTTTTGTTTGTTTCTGTACCCAATTATTGGGTTCCTGTTATGCATTTTTGAGTGTCGGAGGGCAGAAACTCTGATTAGAAGTGATTCAGACCTGACCTTAAGTGTTTAGAAAAAAAAGAAAAAAGAAGAACAATGATAATTGATTCCATCTATTCAACATTTGCTCCTTGCCTGATATTGTGCAGATCACTATGTATTGATTACAATATTTATTACTCACAACACCAACCCCATAAATTAGATACTATTACCTTCCTTACACAGATGAGAAAATTGAAGCTCACAGAAACACAATGGCTTACTTAAGATGGTGCAGCTAGTGTATTTCAGAGCCAGAACTGGAAATAATTGTATTTGACTTCCTGTTAACCATCACATTTTATTGCCTGTCAGGTTTGTCCAATATCCCCATGACTTTCTTGTCTGTAGGTAACAGTGGAATTGATGTGACCTACATGCTGGACTGAATATTTTGATTTTATCTTACGTTCTTATGCATGGACATAGCCCCTACTATGACATTCTAGGGAGTGCATTTCTTTTCTCTTCTGTATTTTCCCCTCAATGCTTTGCTTTAAAGGCATTTCATTGAACCCTAGATATTAAATAGATTCTGGATGAGAGATTCTTTTAGGTTAAATCATCACAAAGAACTTTCTTTTAGACACACAGCTGGCATTTGATTTCTGAAGCTACCATGGATTGAATACTGAATTCAAAAGGAGCCAGAAAAGTGAAGGTAAAGTCTGAGAGCTTTGATATGCCAGAAACCATGAAGGATATTTTGTAAAACTTCAGTTGCTCTTCTCAACATTTTATCAATCCTATTTTACAGGTGAAGAAATGGAAACTCATGAAGATAAAGAAACTCATCCAAGGTTTCTCTGCAAATACATGGTGAGATCATGATATAGACTGTTGTTTCCCTTTTTAGTTTCTCAATCTTGCCCTACATCAAGCTGTCTCCTGAATTAAAGAAAGGATATTGACTCTAACTTCTTTGTGATACTATCATCAAAGGAGTGGCAGCATTTTGAAGCCAGCTCCCTAAGCATTCTAAAAGATTTATCTGTTTTCTGAGATGAGAGAACACTGGGAGCTGGATGTGTTTTTAGTTTAGCCCAAGTGTAATGATATCAATTGACTGTCTCAACAAAAGAAGCAAAATGGGCAGAGAAGAGTTGGGTGGGGAGAGGTAAATCTAGATGTACCGAGTCAGTGTCACTCTGTTTAATCTGGAAATTACACCTGGAAATGTATTTTGTGTGGATTAGGTTCTAAAATTAGCTAGTAAGTAGAATATAGCATAGAGCCAAAATTATCCTTTAAACTTCCCTAAAAAGGAGAAATAAGGACTGAACAACTGTCTCAAGATTCTCCTTAGCCTGTTTATGCTTCAATATTGTAACAGATCGCTTTTTCTTGAGTTGATTATAAGACAACAAATATGTCTTGAGGGAAGGAGCCATGTTGCATGAGCATTACCTTTCTTGAAGTGTCTGCAAGATGTATTCACCAGCAAAGGCATCATATTCAGGTCTCCTAGCTCAAAGTCACTCTGGGCAAAGCCATCTGTACTGGTGCCATCTTTCTTTCTGCCTTTACCTATCACAGTGTCTGAAAGGCTGCTGCTTAGGTACAGAATCATGTCTGCAAAATATGTGTCTCTGTGGGACAGACAGCAATGACAGGGCAAACTGAAATCTACTTCCATAAATGCATTAATAAAGATCACTAGTAGGATAACACTATAAAGAGTGGAGATAGTAAAACATAATTTTCCTGCCTTAAATGTGTGGTACCAATTGGGAGGTATCTTTCTACCTGCTTTATATTTACAGATACTTGATGGAAGGGAAGGAGACAGAATAAAAAAGAAAAGCCAATGGAGGTGTTTTTCTGAGTCATTTAAAAAATCTTATCGTTTGAAACATTTTAAAATATTTTGTTGTTTAAAAGAAAAAAATTACACCAAGAATAAAGAATTTACAATAAATACATGAAAGTGTCAAGAGGAATTTTTTAAATAATTTCAAGAAAATTATGTTTGTGGAACAGAGATAACGAGAACATAAAACTTGAATTATAGGCTATTATTTTTACTATTTACAAATTTACCCTTCCCCTTTTTTTTTTCTACTGAATTGGTTACTTTCACTCACAAAAAGAGGTATGTACTGGTTGAGATTCTTGAATTAGTTGGAATGCCTTTTTGATAATCTTTATATTGACTATTAATATCTAGATTCAAATGCTGCCAGGAGTTCAGTAAGTTTTTTAAAAGCCCCAGAATATATATTCAAAAGAAAGTGGGCCTGGGATTGAATACCTCTGATCTCCTTCCAGCTGTGTGATAGGATCAGCTGTGTGGTTTTGGCCTGTTCTCTTCGGCTTTCTGAACCTTAGTTTATTTATGAGCAAAGTGAGCATTTTAAACCAAATGACTCCTAGATTCCTTTCCAGGTATAACATTCTCTGTATTGGTGATAATGACCAACATTTTGAAGTTTGGGATATATGTTTCACATCACATTTGAATATGCCATGTTTTTTAAAGTGGTGTTTTAAAAATGGTTCATAAATATTTTCTCCACACCCTGCTTGCAGAATTGCTTCAGGGCAGATCTCTCAAATGACGCCCAGATGGGAGAAGAGAAGGGGAAGGGAGATTTGAGCTTCAAAATAACCATCACTTCACAGATTGTCAGCAGTTATCCCTCAGTGGGCCGTGAACACAGGCAAGAGAAAAACTGCAGAGCAAAATTTAAACTAAATATTGGGTAGAATTTCCTGGCTCCAAAAGTGGGGTGAGGAAATGAAAAGATTATTTTTAAAAACCTCTCTGCCCTGCATTTTCAAAAGTGAATTTCTTAGAATGTTAACAGGTAATCTCAACCATGTTTGGTTTGGGTTTGGCCCAAGGATATTTCATAATCAAACACATTTGAGAATTGGAGCTATACTCTTTCTTTATCGCAGGACTTCCTAGAGATTTTAATATGTTAATGCACGTTTTGACTCTCCAAGAAAGAAGAAAGCTCCCAAGGGACTTAGAACTTCCAAAATTTATTTGGCCATGGAATATTTTCCAAAACAGACTTCCTAGAACTTGGGTTTCTTGGAACACAGTTTGGGAAAGTTTGTTTCAGCTGTCCAATATTAATGAATACAGAAAGTTTGATTTCTTTAATCTATGGTAGCTGGAAAGGAAAATAGGATCTAATTGGATAGCTATTTTGTTGTTTGTTTTTTCAATTTTTAAATATGTATATATACATATTATATGTATATGTACATATATATTTGCCACATCTAAGTCTTGGGTGAGTTTTTAAAAACAAGCATCTATACCAGTGTTGGAGGTGAGGATGTGAGGATGAGAGAGGACAGTGGAGCAGCAGAAATATTAGGATTCTAATCCATGGAAAATAAAGCTCCAGGTTCATCCCATCATGGATTTCATGGTCCCCCAGAGTCGCGTGGTCCTTAAAAATCATGTACCACTTCTTCAGGATAATCTTTTTACAACGGGTGACTGCTTGGCCGGCAATCAGCTTCTTTAGGTCTCTTAAGGTCTCCAGTGGTGTCATCCGTGTTACATTTAACACGGACCTGAAGCCCAGACGGTTGTTGCAAACAACCTCCATCATCCTAGCTAAAGCTCAAATCGCCTTGAATCTGCCGATGCCACAAGCTTCTCACCCGAGCACTGAACCCCGGTCGTAGTCGATGCTGGGAACCGGAAGCTGGGTGACTATTTTGATACATCAATGATTTGAAACGTTGGTGGCCTATCATTCTTGCCTCCTTCCAATTCATTCACTAAAGAAGTCCGGGTGACCTTTTCTAAAGGTGAATCTGATCCCCTCACACGCTACCTACATATCACTGCCTCATTGCTTAAAAATGTTCTTTGGGCTGGGTGCTGTGGCTTATGCCTGTAATCCCAGCACTTTGGGAGGCCAAGGCGGGTGGATCACCTGAGGTCAGGAGTTTGAGACCAGCCAGGCCAACCTGGTGAAACCCTGTCTCTACTAAATAATACAAAAAATTAGCCAGACGTGCTGGTGGATGCCTGTAATCCCAGCTACTCCGGAAGCTGAGGCAGGATAATTGCTTGAACCTGGGAGGCGGAGGTTGCAGTGAGCCGAGATGGTGCCATTGCATTCCATCCTGGGGCAACAAGAGCAAAACTCCGTCTCAAAAACAAAACAAAACAAAAACAAACAAACAAACAAAAGTTTTCTGGCTGGCTATTGCTCTTAAGAGAAACACCTTTAATAAGATCATCAAGGCCTTGTGGGGCCTGGCCTGCTCTACTCTCCAACCTGGTTTAACATTAGCCTACTTCACCCCCATGTTAGTTTCCTGGGGCTACTATAACAAATTGCCACAAACCAGGTGGCTAAAAACAACACAAATGTATTTCCTCACAATTGTAAAGACTACAAATCCAAAATCAAGATATTGGGAGGGCCACATGCTCTCTGAAGACTCTAGGGGCGGGGTCCTTCTTTGCCTCTTCCAGCATCCCCAGGTGTTCCTTGCTTGTGGAAGCACAACTCAGACCTCTCCCTGCATCTTCACATGGCCATCTTTCCTGTGTGTCTCTACCTCCTTTTCTTATAAAGGCCCTGGTCATATTGGATTAAGGGCCCACCCTACTCCAGCACAATCTCATCTTAATCAGTTCTATCCATAAGGACACTACTTCCATATAAGGTCACATTTTGAGGTACTGGGGGTTAGGACTTCATCTTTTTAGAGGGATACAGTTCAACTCGTAACAACACATTTGCTCTCTCCTCTAGGTAGGAGTCTTCATCAACTTCTTGAATTACCTAGATTCTCCACTACCACAGCCCTACCTAAGACCTTTGCAAATACTCCTTGAGTGACTTTTTTTTTTTTTTTTTGAGACAGTCTTGCTCTGTCACCCAGTCTGGAGTGCAGTGGCACAATCTAGACTCACTGCAACCTCCACCTCCTGGGTTCAACTGATTCTCCTGCCTCAGCCTCCTGAGTAGCTGGGACTACAGGCATGTGTCACATGCCCAGCTAATTTTTGTATTTTTAGTAGAGATGGGGTTTCGCCATTATAGCCAGGCTGGTCTCAAACTCCTGACCTCAGGTGATCTGCCCACCTCAGCCTCCCAAAGTGCTGAGATTACAGGCGTGAGCCACCATGCCCAGCCAGAGTGATTCTTTCTCTGTTGACTCTTTGACTGTTCTCTCACCTCTGTTTCACCATCCTTTTCTGACCTCTATAATGGGGTCATTTCCCTACTTTATATATTTTGTAGCATCCCCCAAATTTTATTCCACAGCCCTTGCCTGACTTGTCACTTTATACTATGTGTGCGATTATTGTCTTTGTATTTGTCTTTCTCACCTTCCTTTTTCACAGACAGGGGCCATGTCAGTTTTTGCATTCTATTGTATCCCTAACACTTAGCAGACAGTACCTGGGAAAGCTTAATGAAAATGATCCCTTAATATTTTTTGCAGTAACGTTTTTGAATATGCAAATGAGTCAATACATTTCAGAACTTTTCCAAGCAGGTGTCCCCACCTGTCCAAAATATTCTCTTCTACCATTTTCATGTAACACTAATTCTACCTTTTCATGTAATACTTAGCCTAGTGCCTAAAGTGAAGCAAACAAAATCTCCCTTTGTAGGATACGTTCCCCATCTCTTACAGGGAGAAGGGTGCCTCTGAAATTTTGGAGTTGCTGTCAAACCTGTCTCTGTTAAAGTTGGCTCTTGCCAAACAGAATGAAATCCTCATCACACTCTCTGCTGCTGAGTGAAAGCTCATTGACATAGCCCTTTGTAGAATGTCTATATTCTTCCCTTGACGGGTGCTTGGAAAGAAAATCTGTATTATTCAGCTGATCTCTGAGAATAACTGAGCTCTGTTTGGGAAGCTGGCTTCATATTTTCATAACCTGTATGCGCGATAGCCATCTCTATTTTGTTACCTGCTGACAGGAGTATGCAACTTGCCTCAGTTAGAAAATGCACTCATCTGAAATATGATGTTGTGCATCTTTTTATGGAAATAACTGGACATTTCTGGCCATGAATCCCCATGATATGTTAAATACAGTGGTGAAAATCTACTGAAGAAGTTCGTTTTCAGGACGAAGTTTTGACAGTTCTCCTGTTGGTTCAGGAAGTTTATAGCAAGGAAAGGAGTCCTCAGAAACAATACTGGTTTTCTTCTGTTTTCCCCTCTATAGAAGACCCTTCTGTCAAATTTGTAGCCCCTGCTCCTTTTTTGCTTGTATGCAATCTAGTCCTGTGTTTCTCAAACTGTGACCCACTTACAACTGAATCACCTGGACAGCATGTAAAAATCTTTATTTCTGAAGTTCTCCCCAGACTTACTTAGGCTTTCTGAGATAGGGGAGAATTCCCATTTTAATAAGATCTATGGGGATTCTTAGGTGCCCTAAAATTTAAGAACCGCTTGCTTAGAATTACCAGTTTAGGGGGAAAAAAGCTCTGAAAAGATTTATCCAGGGGACATTTGTGAACATATCCCAATAGAAAAATCACACAATATAGGCTGGGCACAGTGACTTACACCCGTAATCCCAGCACTTTGGGAGGCCAAAGTGGGCCGGTCACTTGAGGTCAGGAGTTACAGACCAGTCTGTCCAACATGGGGCCTGTAGTCCCAGCTACTTGGGAGGCTGAGGAGAATGGCTTAGCCCAGGTGGCGAAGGTTGCAGTGAGCTGAGGTCGCACCACTGCTATCCAGCCTGAGTGACAGAGTGAGACTCTGTCTCAAAAAGAAAAAAGAAAAAAAAAAGAAAAATCACACGATATTTAGGTTTTATGTGATTCATTCTATTAATTTAAATTTTGCATTATATGAGATAAAACTTTTTGAATATGACATAGAGATGTATTCAAATTTCTATGTGAAAAAGCATGAAAAGTATAATGGACATGTCACTTAGCATTCCTGGCCTCTCCTTGTGTGGACAGAGTAACACATGGGCCATTGATCCTAGGCATAGCTAATGGTACTAGAAGTAGACATCTGAGCTGGACCAATCAGTTTCTGTATTCTAGAAGATTGAAATTAGGTCAAGATCAGAAATTAAGGTTATGTGAATCTGGGGCTATGCCTGGAATTGTTGTTATGGCTATTATCTTGCTCTAATTGCCTAAAGTAGAAAAAATGGTTCTGCAGAAACAGGACAGAAAAAAGTTAACATGCGTGCATAAAGGGAAGCACCAGGCTTTCAGGGAGAAGTAGAGAGGAAGTTTGGTTCCTGATGTTTCAGATCCTATTGGCAATGTGCAGTATTTTCTGGGAAAGGAATGACACTTAGTTCTTGTATTCTTGTCATTCTTGTAACCCAAGTTATTGCTAGTAAAAATGCAGAATTTAATGGGTGATGAATGAGGTGGGAAGGCTGCAGGATCAACAAATTTCATTGAGTGTTTACATTCAGTGACGTGTGCTGGGACCCACATCAGCCTGACACATATTCAGATGTTCTGACTCAATATTAATTTTCCTCTATAAAGCATTCTGGTATGATTTCTCCTGTCATTTATCTGATAATACTAATTGTCTTACAAGTGGATTTGAAATCAGGAACCAGAGCAGGTGGATTTAATCCTTGGTTTGACCAGCTCATGAAGGCATTGTCACCAAAGGGAAAATGACTCATAGGAAACATTTGTCACTAATATGATTGAACAATTTGATAAGTATTCATGAGTACCTTTTATGTACTAAGAACAACTTCTTTATATGGACTTATCTAAAATAAGTCATCTTCTGTATCCTTCTAAACAAGATCACAACACAATAGCCATAACTCAATATAATATGAATCATGAGGCTCTACAAGAAACAGAACTCTTGAAAGTCAAATAATTCATTAGAAAGGAAAACTCTGAGATACTAGAATGAAAAGGAAAGTCATCTTCTTGTCTTTTTAACCCCAGTAACAGAAAATCTCCTGTCTACTTACCATCTGCTGCATTTAAAAAAAGAAAAAGAAAGAAAATATTTTCATGTAAATCTCAGAATCAAGCACTTTAATGAACCTAAAATAATATAAAGCCCAAGAGGCTTCTTCACTGCTTAGCTCCACCAAGATATCCATTCTCTCCAGTTATTTGAGAAAAGTCAATTTGGTACTCATCCTCCTAGAAGAGTACTTCAGAGAAGATCTTGGTTTTGAGATGGTCAGAAATAAATAAATACTAATTTTTTCATTAGTTCTACGTGCAAACACACACACACACTCACAGAGTCAATAATTTCCAGAATATACTTCTGAAAGTCAGTAACTTCCAGAATATACATCTCTTCCATAGTGAAGAGATGGTTGTGTTAATTAGCCTCACACCTAGAATGATGCCCTTCTTTGAATTAAAACTTCATCAGCATAGATACTACTACAAGACCCAATTATTGTATGATTGGCGTGAGGTTTAAATTGTTTGAGAAAGATAAACTGCTCTGCCTCCCGAATTGGGGTATGAGGAAAGATATGGGCTTCTGATGCTCCTCCTGAGAACTCCCTGATGCTGCTGTCAAATCCAGCACAGAATGAGTGAGCATTTCTCACTCCAGGGCACATATAGTCTTCTAATGTTGCTGATGCTTCATTTATTTTAAAAGGCCATCCTACCACAGTCATCTGATTTGTCCTCTAGGAAACAAAGTTGTGTCTGTCATTTTTAAAAGTACTTTCCTGCAGAACTCAATCTAAATGTTTTGGAGATGTCTGGTACTGATTCTTCTAGATAGGACTAGCAAGTTTTTCTCAAATACTGTTCTGTGAGATGCTCTGCTGAAAGAGTATTTCGTACTCAAATAGGTTTGGGAAGGCCTGCAAACTGTTTCTCTCTTGGGGTATCACAACCCCTGTTGCATAGACAAGCTCTGTGAAGTCAGAGACCATGTTTTTCAAAGTCATCCTATATTCCTGGGCTTGGCACAAGACTGGCATAGCTGGTTAGTAAGAAACATTGATTTGGCAGAATACTAAAGGCTCTGAGAAATCCCTCAATAAAGAAATCTATTTACCTTTTACAATGTACTATTTCAATCAAAGGTTTGACTATAGAAATCTTTTGTTTTTTAAGGTAACACTTTTATTATATCCACAGGATACAATTCCTAGGTCGTTGTCACTCCATTCTCCTCTAAGGTTTACCTTATTCCTCGATAAAATAATGAAGAAAATGTATACACTCATCATCATTAAAAACATATCACTCATCTGGAAATGTAGGCATCCTTTTATGTTTCAAAGGTCGGGAAAGAGTAAACAATGAGTGAAAGAATTAAATGAACAAGTCCTTATATCCCAGAATCAGTCATGTCACAAATTCAAGTCTTTGGTGATTTTCGTATACAGTCCAGAGCTTACTAAAGATTTTCTGAATAGTCTGAGGGGGGGGCGGGTGTTAATTTAAACAACAAAGTGCAGCCATTATCAGCCTTCAAAAACCTATAGGTCTGTGCCATCCTTTAAGTTAATCCTCATGATTAGGGTTTAGCCACATTGCCTTTCTTTGGTTTTACCAGCATGTTCTGCTCCTTCTCACTTTAAGGTCTTTAAATAAGCTGCTTGAAAAACTATTCTTCCTTTCCCTATTTACCCCGTTAATTTTTCCTTAACCCTCACATATGGGTTCAAGCATAATTTCTTTTTCAAAGAAGAGTCCCCAGGTCTCTAACTTACACACGCTCATAGCATCCTAAACCTCGACATATTGGCATTCATCACAATTTTAATCAAATAGCTAATTAGGCAATTAGTTACTTAGCATCTGTCTCCTCTAAAGATTGGAAGCTCCATGAAACATGGAAGGTGTTGGTCTTGCTCAGTGCTCCCTATAATTGTATGCTGGATGGGTGCTTGAGAAATATGTGTTGGATGAATTTATATTGTATTTTGTAATTAAAGGAAGTTTAGAAAACCTCACAGAGTCCATATTAGCTAACTTTTTTTTTTTCCCAAACAGGACATTGGTCTTACTATGAGAACAGTCAAATGAATATAATTGTGGAAACTACTGGAGTATCTAACTGAATTAAGAGTGTTAGTTTTGTGTAATTAGAGAGATTCAATTCACTATGTAGCTCTAATTCATTAATGAGAATAATTATTTACTTATATATCTGGGCCAGTATTAGTTGTTAACTACATTTATGTAATTCAGATGCAGGGCCTACTATATGCTGGGTGCTGAGAATGGTGGAAAAGCTAATTTTAGTGGTTTCTTTCCTCAAGGAGTAGGTAATATAGCAGAAAGCTAGCAGAGTCATTATGGAAGTTAGAACCAATCAGACCCTAAAAGAAATTTGATTCCATCTAACTGAAATAGATTGTGGACAAAAGTGATTTTACACAGACCTTTCCTTTTAGTTTCCTTTTCTTCTTTATCTGAGGATTATTAGTTGCTCTAAATAATGTTTGCTGCAAGCAAAGTTGATTTGGTTGGTTGGTCTGGTTTCCTACAAATCTTACTTGTTTTCCATTTTCTTTCCCTTCCCTTCTTAGTTATTCTCACAATCACCACTCCTAACTTTTGATGCTCCTGTCCAGAAAACTGAGCAAAAGAGTGTCTGAAGAATAGGAATGATGAAGAGAAGAAGTAAAAACACCTGGTAACTGTTAGATAAACAAAAATTATGCCATCCATATTTATCTTCTATAAGTTGTTTCAAACTATCTTTCCCTTTCTTTCCTGTATCTCTCTCCCTCCCATCTTCCCATCTTCCTTCCTTCCTTCCTTCCCTCTTCCTTCCCTCTTCCTTCCCTTCCCTTCCCTTCCCTCTTCCTTCCCTCTTCCTTCCCTTTCCTTCCCTTTCCTTCCCTCTTCCTTCCCTCTTCCTTCCCTCTTCCTTCCCTCTTCCTTCCCTCTTCCTTCCCTTCCCTCTTCCTTCCCTCTTCCTTCCCTCTTCCTTCCCTCTTCCTTCCCTTCCCTTCCCTCTTCCTTCCCTCTTCCTTCCCTCTTCCTTCCCTTCCCTCTTCCTTCCCTCTTCCTTCCCTTCCCTCTTCCTTCCCTCTTCCTTCCCTTCCCTTCCCTCTTCCTTCCCTCTTCCTTCCCTTCCCTCTTCCTTCCCTCTTCCTTCCCTTCCCTTCCCTCTTCCTTCCCTCTTCCTTCCCTCTTCCTTCCCTTCCTCTCTTGCTCGCCTCACTTCCTTTTTAAAAACTACTAACTTAATTGCATACTAATTGTAGTTGAATATCACTTTGGGCAATTCACCTTCATACCTGACAACTTCACACATCCTTTACTGGTTCTTCAAACTTAATATGCAACAAATAAACTCTTGCTGCCGCTATCAGCCTCTTCTCCAGATTCTGCTAATCTAACTAGATTTGTTTTTATAAATTAGGCTGTTGGGAAAGGTACCATAAAACCTTCTCTTTTTTTGTTTTTGTTTTTTGTTTGTTTGTTTGTTTTGAGATGGAGTCTCACTCTGTCGCCCAGCTGGAGTGCAGTGGCATGATCTTGGCTCACTGCAACCTCCACCTCCTGTGTTCAAGCAGTTCCCTGCCTCAGCCTCCTGAGTAGCTGGGATTACAGGCACCCACCACCACACCCGGCTAATTTTTATATTTTTAGTAGTGACGGGTTTCACCATGTTGGCCAGGCTGGTCTTGAACTCCTGACCTCAAATGATCCACCCGCCTCGGCCTTCCAAAGTGCTGGGATTACAGGCGTGTGCCACCATGCCCAGCCAAGACCTTCTTTTACTTCAACTTTTTCTTCATGCTTTAGAATGATGCCATGGCACAAGAGCAAGGAGAGTCAAGGTTACAGTTTTTTGCAGAAATAGTATTCTGTTGAATCTTTGCAAGTGCTCACTGTCTCTCTTTAGGCTAATTCTGCTATTATTTTGTTACAAAGTTGTTCTCTTCTCTAGTTTCCATCTGCCTCGATAGATGACAAGGACTTTAGAGAGCTCAAGCTGTTTTCAATTTTAAGGAAGGAGAAAAATTAGCCTGCCATTTCAGCTTCCCAGGGTCTGTAATGAAGCACTCTGCTGAGAAGTCAGGTTTTAAGAAGAAGCTTGAATCTTTCTTTAGTTGGGGATTTATGAGGACAGATTCCTTAAAATGTGTTGTGGTCTTAGAAGGGCAGATTGTTAAATGAGAAGTTCATTAAATTTTGGATAGAGTTCTCCAACTCCACCCAAAAGCACTTGGTTAACTATTTAGTATTTGGGGCCACTTAAGAGGAATTGCATATCCATGCTCTCCAGTATCCTTAATAAGAGAAACCTTAGATACTTCAATCCTTATATCTATAAGGATTTCTTACAACTCTTGTTGACTATTGTTATTTATTTCTCTCTAACTATTTCTTTGGGGTTGATTGTTCTTCCACAGCTAAGTTTTAAAATTCTCAAGGGCAATGGGAGGTGGGTGTTGCAGTGAGCCAAGATCATGCCATTGCACACCAGCCTGGAAACAGAGCAAGACCCTGTCCCAAAAATACATAAATAAATAATAAAATAAAATAAAATTCTCAAGGGCAAGGACATGTCTAATATTTACAGGAGGGTGGAGCAAATACTAGAAATGAAAAATCATAAATGATACATTAGTTGGTAACCCTGTTCACTGGCAGTCAATATAATCCACACCAGGGTTTTGCTGTCTATGTTTCTCCATTGTTCTCTAAAAGTTGCTAGAAATGTATTTCTCCAATAGAGGGATGAAGGGAGTAGTTAAGGTGTGGGAGGAACATTTATTGAGAATCCACTATGTGCCTCACATTGCACCCAGTGCTCTGTATGTTCTATTTATTTGTGTCCTTCAAACATTCCTGAAATGTTGGAATTATAATCTTTATTTTATAGAAGAGAGTTAGAATTGAAATCCAATCTCTTTATAATTCTAAAATCCCACCTTTGCCTCTTAACCTAGGATGCCTCTCAGGCTATAAAGTGAAATACCTGTAAACCCTTTGCTTTTTGCCTCTTAAGAAAGTAAAGCTTCAATCTCCTGAGTTCGTGATCCGCCCGCCTCGGTCTCCCAAAGTCCTGGGATTACACGTGTGTGCTTTCTGCCTGAAAGGTGTTTTTTCGTAAAGCGATACGAAGGGCCAGAGAGAATGTCAACTGAAAGTCTGTGTCCCTCAAATTATATTAACAGGACATGAGCTCTTCGGGAGGGTTGAAAGATATTATGTTAAGATCGGTTCTGCGGCTAAATAAGTGTGAGTATTGCTGGGTTAAACAACACTAACCTGACTCCTTGGAGCTTTTAACTGGTTAATTCATTTTGCAAATATTTATGGAGCACTAAGCATGATGCTATATGCAGGAATATAGACATGATCCCTGCTCTTACAGCAGTTCTTGCTTACAGTCTAGTGAGAGATACATCTGCTTACCAAGAAAATAACCAAATAAGATATTTGCCTAAAATTTTAAGTCAAGATAAGTTCTATGAAGGAATTGAAGAGAAAGAAGTCACAGAGACTAACGAGGGAGAGGACTTCCTGTACATATATATAGTAGTCAGAAATGGGTATTGACATTTTAGCTCAAACCTGAGTAGTGGGATGGAGATGTGCCAAGCGTGAGTTGAAGATCTTTCTAGTCAGAGGAAAAACAATGTTGTAAGTCTGCGAGCAGTAAAAGATTTTGGCATGTCCAAGAAATGAAAAGTTGGCCAATGTGTCCAGAGTACAGAGAAGGAGGAGGACACTACTATGTAGCAAGGTGGGCAGCTGTCATCAGGTTATGCTGTGCTTTATACATCATGGAGAGTTTGACTTTTCTTTTATTTGGTATGGGAAACCTTTGAAGAGTTTTAAGTACAAATAGAAATATACAGTTGACCTTTGAACAAAATGGAGTTAGGAGTGCTAACCTCCCACACCCAAAAATCCGAGTATAGATTTTGACTCCCCCAAAACTTAACTAATAATAGCCTACTGCTGACCAGATGTCTTACCAATAACATAAACTTTATTAACGCATTTTGTGTGTGTTATATGGATTATATATGCTGTATTATCACAATAAAGCTAGAGATAAGAAAACATTTAAAATTCATAAGGAAGAGAAAATATATTTACTATTTATTAAGTGAAAGTAGATCATCATGAAGGTCTTCATTCTCATCGTCTTCACATTGAATAGACTGAGAAGGAGGAGGAAGGGCAGGGGTTGGTCTTTCTTTTTCAGGGGTGCCAGAGGTGGAGGTGAAGGATGTGGAAGGGGAGGTGAAGGATGTGGAAGGGGAGGTGAAGGATGTGGAAGGGGAGGCAAGGGAGGTAGGCACACTTGGTATAAATTGTATTGCAAAACATCTGCATATAAGTGGATCCATGCAGTTCAGAACTGTGTTGTACAAGGGTCAATTGTGTTTTTTGAAAAGCAACCATTCTGCTTTGTGTCAATGTGAGTGGCTACAATTGAAGCTCTTCAAGCTTCAACATAGCACTTTGTCCATTTTGTTCACTGTTGTAATCCAAATGCCTGGATCAGTGCCTGACACAGAGCAAGCGCTCAATAAACATTTATTGTATAAATGTATAAGTGGAGGTGAGCAAGGGTGAAATTAAGAAGTCTAGTGACACCGATACTGCTGTAATCCAGGTTAGAAGTGACAGAATGTAGGACTCAAGTTTATGGTCAGAAAGAAAGAAAAACAGTCAGCAAAATTAAAAAACTATTTTGGAGATAGTGATATCAGGACTTTCTGATGGATCTGATGTTGGAACTCAGCAAGGAGAAATGACTAAGGATAATTCAGTTATGAGGCGGTTAATAACTGATAGGCTGGTTACTAGGTTCCTGGGGCTGTCCTTAAAGTCTTCCCTCCTGCACTCAGCTATGTGATGCTGGGGTTGGGGGTTTGAAAATCACATTTTTGTTTTGCCAGCTGCTCCGTTAGGCTCTGTCATTGTGGGGGTGTGTAAAAGAGACTGAACAGCAGAAAGAAGGAGAGAATACTTGCTCTCTCCTGGTCAGTTTCTGTAGGATTTCTGGTCCCATGAAAGTCACCCCAGCCTCCCTCCTCTTCACTCCAGCAGATGCACTTCTTTCCCATGACAGAATAAATCTAGTTTTCGGCTTTCCAGTACTCATAGAACCAGCCTCTTTGCATTCCTCTCAGAGACACCAGCACCAGCTGTACACCCTCTTCAGATACCTGAATTTCAGCTCTGCAGGTCCCACCCCTTTAAGCTTTATGTTTTAATAAACTCTGCCCTTTTCCCTTTGTTCTCCAGGCCTAGAACTGGTTGTGCTATTCCTTCAGTTGCTACTTCTGTCATAACTTAGTGTTATTTGGTCTTTTCTGTTAATTTAGTCAACCATTTTATAATTAATGTATAATTCCTTATATTAACTAATCTAGATTCAAGTAACTGATATGTCTTCTCTTTCCCAATTGGACCCTAATCAATGCATTAGGGTTCTAATTTGATTGATAGGAGCATGGGAAAGACAGAGAGATGCAGATCAAGTACAGGGGAAGAAATGAAGAATTTGGACATGAACATCTTACATTTGAGATGCCTGTGATAACAAGTAGAGATTTCAAACAGGCACTTGGGTAAATGACTTTAGTGTTCTAAGTGGAGGGTTGAACTTGAAATATAATAAATAATATTATATTCAAGAATTTGGATGGTATTCAAGAATTTGGATGGTATTCAAGAATTTGGATGGTATGTAAAGTCACAGGGTGGATGGGTTTCACCTAGGGAAAGAATATGAAGAGATTAAAGGGGATTTCATCTAGAGAGAGAAGAAAAGGGGGCTCTAGGGTTGAGTATTCCATATACTTATATGCATTATATATGATTCATTATACATCAATAATTGTTATGGAAATACATGTTTCCTAATACATGTTAGGAAATACTGATGTAATCTTTGAGGATAAAGTGCAAGAGTGTGCACCTTGGGTCACTCGCGTAGAGAACAAGCAGGGAGTGGGAGTAGAACCCCCAGGAAAGAATAGAAAGCATATATTTGGCCCAGGAATCTCCTATGCTGTACCTTCTATGACCTTAAGAAAAGTAGTACACAGCCAGGAAATATGAAGACCTGGCTGAGAGAAAGAATATTTCAGCACTGTGCCTGTGACTCTCACAGGTTCACAACTGGAAGCCAGCAGAGTTCTGTGCCTAAATGCATGGACTCTTTAGTCAGCAAAACCAGGTTTGAATCCTGGTATTAACACTGTCTAGCTGTATAACTTCAGGAAAGTTTACCTTTTCTGAGCCTCAGTTTCCTTGCTTGTAAAATAGGTACAAAATGTATACCACAAGGAATTATAGGGATAACTAAATTAAATATCTCTAAAGCATTTAGCATAGAACCAAATACACTGTTGATGATCCATAAATAGTAGCTGATGATAGTAGTTGTAGCAATCAAAGCAGTAGTAGAAGATCATCTTACATGTCTCTGTGCAAGAGGCCATGCTCATTTTTATTTTTATTTTTTTTTTTGTGAAATGCTGAGTTGAGAGTGGTTTAACATAAACTTCAGGTTTAATGGCAAGTGATATGTCAGGCTCCCAACAGTTTAGATAAGACCCTTTGAGCAACATATTCTTCCTGATGGAATAGAATTGAGCAACTATAAGCCTAACCTTGGACAAAAGAGGCCAGCTCATGATACAGTGTACTGCAAAGCATCCAGATGATTCATGGCTCAGCCAAACTCTGATATAAAGGTGATAAATGATAGAACCTAAGAATAGAATCATATGAAAATTTAGATAAACTGATCCAAAGGTGGTAAGAATTGGCATTATGCCTTGAGTTTGAGTACAAGACTCTATTTCAAATTTTAAAATGATTTTTATCTTTTAAAAAATGCCTACTTCCTTGATTTCTCACTCGAAGTGTAATGGGGAATATATGGGTGGCTTAAGAGAGGATAGTACCATTATTTTTCCCTTGACGAGACAACCACTTTTTTTTTTTTTTTTTTTTTTTTGAGACAGCGTCTTGCTGTCACCCAGGGTAGAGTGCAGGGGTGTGATCTCAGCTCACTGCAACTTTTGCCTCTCAGGTTCAAATGATTCTCCTGCCTCAGCCCCCTGACTAGCTGAGATTACAGGTGTGCACCACCATGCCCAACTAATTTTTATATTTTTAGCAGAGATGGGATTTCCCCATGTTAGCCAGGCTGGTCTCAAACTCCTGATCTCAGTCGATCCACCTGCCTCAGCCTCCCAAAGTGCTGGGGTTGTAAGCATGAGCCACCATACCCTGTTTGAGAAAAACACATTTAAAAATAAGTGCCAGCAAGTATTTGTTGCATTTGTGTGGCCAGAACCTTGTATTTGGCAAGTTAGGCTAGATTTAGGAATTGGTAACGCCCCCCAAATCTCAATGATTTAACGTGTAAAAATGTATATCTCAATTCCTCAAAATCTGCTGTAGATCAGGCACTCTCCCAGGCTGCTGTGTTCCATGTGGTCACCTAAGCGATCCTGTGAAACTACCATCTCAGCACATGGGCTCCACGCTACTCACAGAGGAGGAAGAGAGAGTCAAGGATTGTGCAAGGAGGTTTTACTGCTTGGGCCTGGAAGGGATTCTCATCCTGTCCACTTCATTTCATTGGCAGAATCAGTCACATCGCCCTGTTTAACTACCCAGTGATTACAAGGTTTACTCTTCTCTGGCCCAAACAGGAAAAGAGCACAGTGACAGGAGCAAGCCCTCATAATGTCTACCAAAGACCCTGAGGTTTTTGGACATCAGTTTCCAGTACAGAAATCCTATTCTTTGTTGATGTTCATTGCCAAGTTCCTCCGTGTTTTTCCCTGGTAGTGGTAAGACTTTGGTTACTCGGCCTCTTGAATGCTTTCCCATGTTTTTGAGTTTTCCACCTGATGAGACCTGGTGGGAGACGGGCTTGGTACCACCTGTAACATCTCATGATTTGTGGCAGCCACAGTGGTATTCTCACCAGACTATCGCCATGGTTTTGGCTGAGGTTCTGCCCCCCATTTTTTCCTGTCCATTTTGTCAGCCAGCCACGATCCTTTCAAGAAATTCCTTTTTAAAACATAAATCATTTAGAGCTAGTTTCTGGTTTCTGCTTGCTTACACCCAAGAACCTGACTAGCATTGCCATGTTATAGGTGCTATGCAGATAGAGACTACCTAGTTAAAAGGACTACCCCCTCCTCTATATTCCCATAGCATTATATTTCCTCTCACTGTGTCATTTAAGTTTTTCTACTTTCTATTGTGGTGTTTTGTGTATACAATGGTTTTCCTCCGCTAGACTGTAGGTTTAGTTCCTTGAGAGCAGAATTTGTGTCTGAATTTGCATGCATCATAGTGCTTTGCCTGTGGTAGGGGCTCCATATATCTTCTTGTTGAGTAAGTAAAATTTATTTACTTCACAAAATGAATAAGATAGAGTCCTTGCCCTCATAAAGTTTACAGTCTATTAGTGAAGTTAGACTTCAAATGCAAATTCATTATGGTTCAAAATGGAAACAAATGAGAATTTTCTGTTGAAGGAGTGTGACAGAATGGACCAGTACTGTTCCATGGCCTGTTAGGAACTGGGCCACACAGTAAGAGGTGAGTGGCGGGCAAGCCAGCATTACCGCCTGAGCTTTGCCTCCTGTCAGATCAGCAGCAGCATTAGATTCTCATAGGAGCATGGACCCTATTGTGAGCTATGCATGCGAGGGATCTAGGTTGCATGCTCCTTATGAGAATCTAACGAATGCCTGATGGTCTGAGGTGGAGCAGTTTTATTCCAAAGCCATCCACCCCCTCATCCCTGTCCATGGAAGAATTGTCTTCCATGAAATCAGTCCCTGATGCCAAATTGTTGGGGACCACTGTGATATAAGATTGACTAATTTTTACCAGGAGAGGGAAGTAAGGAAAAATAAAGTTTAATACAGCGCAGTTGAACTAATGAACATTTTCTTGCACAGAAAAAAGTAAAATAAAGGAAAAACCTAAAGTTTTAAAAGGCAACATGAAACCTCTTGGAAAGTTTAATACACTTCAGTTTGTCCAGAGTGGCCATAGCACAGAGTCTGTGGCCTGGGACCTAATCAGGAACAAGACTATGGGTTTCCTTGAAAATTATGTAGAGGAGTTTGGTCTTTACTCTCTACGCAGTGAAGAATGCTGGAGAAATTGAGAAGGGAAGGATAATAGGGTGGCATGACCCAGGTGTCTGAGACCCTAGCTGTCATACCCTCCTCAGGCTGTGCCTACTACAATTGTCTTTGACAGCATTTTGAGCAACAGAGTCCCAAGAGGCCCTCAAGATAGATTGCCTGGATGGCATAGCATATTCCCTCTCGTGCTCATTGTGTAACAGCCCCAGATCTCCCTGATGAACAGGGTGGATTGTCCTGCTAGGACAGTGATATCCTGTCTTGCTATGTTCTTGCTATTGATCCCTTGGCATGAAGATCCTGAAGTTCCCAGATTGCAGCCATAACTTTTGCTTAAGGAGACTCTCGCTATGTCCCCTAGCAGAAGTTTCACCTGTGGGAACCAGGACCTCTGAGCCCACAAAACCCACAGTTGCAGGGATGTGAAATATAATTTCCCCAAGTGTGTCACAGGGAGTGATGGGAGCAGGGACTTAATGCATTCTATGTGTTATTGACACAGCATCAATAAGTGTCATTGGTTTAGTGTATACACTGTGACCTGGAGGATGGTCTCTGAACTGCCATCTCTCCTGTGCCTCTTAAAGGCCATTCATTCCATTGCTCTGTGGAGCTACCAGCTTCTGGGTGGCACATCATGTGATATGACCAATGGGCAATCTGTGCTTCATTTACCAACAGTGATGAGATTCTCACTGCTATCTGGCTGGCAGGGAATCCAATTACAGAATCTCATTTTAGCATCTATTTTCCAAACCACCCTGGCATCAACTCTTGAAAGCTAAAGTCCCCCAGAAGAAGGCCCTGAGATAGAGATTGGAAAGCAGGAAGCTTATTAGGGAGCGCTTTTAAGATCAAAATCTTTGAAAGGAAAAGGAGCAGAAGAGAAGGGAAGAGAAAGAAGTAGGATTGGAAACTAGAACCCATCTCCCATCATATAGAAAAACTGACTCAAGATGGATTAAAGACTAAATGTAAGGCCTGAATCTATAAAACTACTAGAAGAAAACATAGAGAAAACAATCCCTGTTGGACATTGGTCTAGGCAAAAATTTTATAGCAAAGACCTCAAAAGCATAGATGATTAAAACACACATAGACAAGTGGGACTATATTAAACTAAAAAGCTTCTGTGCAGCAAAGGAAACAGTCGACAGAGTGAAGAGACAACTTATGAATGGCAGAAAATATTTGTAAACTATTAATATGATAAGGGACTAACATCCAGAATACACCAGGTACCCGAAAACCCAAGTGGAAAAAAAAATCCCAGTAAAAAGTAGGCAAAATAACTTGATCACTTCTGTAAGGAAAAACATAAAAAATTAAAAGTAGGCAAAGGACAAGAATAAAGATTTTTCAAAAGAAGACATACAAATGACCAACGGATAAGTGTTCAACATCCCTGATAATTAGGGAAATGCAAATCAAAATCACGATGAAATGGGGTTAGCCAATCTAACCCCAGTTAGAATGGCTACCATTAAAAAGACAAAAAGTAACAGATACTGGAAAAGATGTGGAAGAAAGGGAACTCTTATACATTGTTAGTGGGAATGTAAATTAGTGCTACAATATGGAAAAACAGTATAGTGATTTATCAATAAACTAAAAATAGAACTATCATACAATCCGGCAATACCACTACTAGTTATTTATCCAAAGGAAAAGAAGTCAGTATAAAAAAGGAATACCTGCACTTGCATGTTTATTGCAGCACTATTCACAATAGCAAAGATATGGAATCAACCTAAGGGTCCATCAACAGATGAACAAACAAAGAAAATGTAGTATATATACACAATGGAATACTATTCAGCCATAAAAAATGAAATCATGTCATTTGCAGAAACATGGATGGAATTGGAGGTCATTATATTAAGTGAAATAAGCTGGGTACAGAGAGACACATACCTCATGTTCTCACTCATATGTGGGAGATTAAAAAAAAAAATTGCTCTCATGAAGATCGAGAATAGAATGATAGACACCAGAGATGGGGAATGCTGGGAGAGTAGGAGGAGGAAATGAAGAGAGATTGGTGAATGGATACAAATGTACAGTTAGATAGAAGAAATAAGCTCTAATGTTCAATAGCAGACAAGGGTAACTATAGTTAACAAAAAAACTACTGTATACTTCAGAACAGCTAGAAGAGAGTACTTGGAATGTTACCAACCTATAGAAATGATAAATACTCAAGATAATGTATTCCCTGAATACCCTAATCTGACTTGATCATTACACATCCTATGCATGTAAAAAATACTCACATGTACTTCATATGTAAAATATTATGTATCAATAAAATAAAAAATCAAAATAAAATAAAATACATTTTTAAAAAAAGAAGTAGGATTGGGAAAAGAGAACAGTTGAACTATAATACCTCTCAACAAAGGCCTCATTCAACCCCACAGGGACTTCAAAACTGGGATAGTCCTTCATAATTATCCACTTGTGGGAGGGGCTAGGGCTGGGCACATATATCCCAGAGTCTGTTTGTGATTCCATATGGATTGCTCTAGACAGAGAGTGCTCCTTTGAGCAAGACGACTGCCTTCGTGTGAGGCAATGCCCCAAAAAGTCGAAGAGCTAAGCTCTGTCAGTTGACAATCTTCCCAGAATCTGGGAAAATAGATCTTTCTGTTTTAAATAGAGGATCTGGGATACACAACGTAGCCCATCTACAACAAGTAGGATGAGTAAGGGGAAAATGTAGGAGATAAAATCAGAGAGATAGTATATTACATAAGATTACTGTTGGCAATTTGAAACAGAAACCAAACTATGGTCACTTAATCTAAAATAGGTATATTTTTCTCACATTGGAAAAAGATCTAGAGGGCAGGCAGTCCAAGCTGGTATCGCATTCCATGTTATCAGGGTCTCAAGATCCTTTCATCTTTCTGCTTCTCTATATTTGGCGTGTAGGCTTTGTCCTCATTGTTATGAAATAACTGCTCTACCTACAGGTATTTCATTACTATTTGAGGAAGAGAGAAGAAAGATAAAGAGTAAAATGCCCATGCAAGCTGAGTCTGTCCTATTCTAAAATGATTTCTTTTTTTAATAGCATTTCCAGAAGGATTCCAGCAGTAGCCTTCCACTTATATTCCATTAGCTAGAAATAAGTCACATGGCTACTTCTAACTCCAAGAGTTAGAAGAGCTGAGTTTGTAACTGAGCTTGTGCTGTCACACACAATTGGAATTCTGTTCCTAAGGAGTAAGGAAAATGGATATGATATTGCATAGTCAACCAGCAGTGTCTGCCACAGGCCAGGCTATGCCATCCACAGGAAGAAGTTTGGATTTTATTTTAAATGCAATGAAGGGTCACTGAAGGGTTTGGAGGAGGGTGACTTGATTTAATTTATTCAGGCAGCTGGAAGCAGAATGGATTATAGAGAAGAAGAAGGGAGGCCAGGTAGGAGGCCAAGAAAGAAAAATTGCCTTTGATGACTGGGGTAGCAGTGTCTGTGGGGTTTATGAAGACTACCTGAGCTTTAACATGTGACTGCCAGCTTGGCTAGATAAACCCATGCTGCTTAAGAATCTATATACCACGTGGGAGGAGAGGATACTGACAAGCAAATGTAGTCTCAGTTTGATCAGTCCTTAAACAGACTCAGTGGGCTTGGAGCAGGAAGCTAGTCTAAATGATCATGTCATTCTCACTCAGGGAGGTAAGGAATTATCTTCATTTTACATAGCAAACAGTTGAAGCTGCAAGCAGCCGTGCCACTCCTTTAACTCATAAGTAAAGACAATTAATTGAGTTTGCTTCTGAATTTGATTATAGCACAGCTTCACATTTGTGAAGCTTTTCTGGGTATTGTATTTGTTTCTTTCCTCTATTCAGATAGTTTCTACCTTTCTCCTTAAGTTGTATTTCTTCTTCATTTATTTTCTTTTCAGTTTACCACACTCTCAAGATTTCTAGACCCACCCCCTTTTTCATGGGTTAAACCTACACTGAAAATAATTTTAAAGAACAAAGAAAGAGAGAATTTCCTGGTAGCCTTATGTAGAGAAAATACTTATTTATGGGATTTTACTGTGTGTGTCAACAAAATACAATTAACCATCTGGCACCACCAAGTGGCTACTTCAGAAATTGCATGGGAAAAAGAGTCAAACTTCTAGTTTTGCTTTCTGGCCATCTGAGACCCGGGCAGAAAACCAGAAACTACTGATGGCCGCCATCTTGAAATGATGCTATTTCATGAGCTTCTCCAAAACACACACACACACACACACACACACACACACACACACACACACACACACACACACATTTAGATGTTCTCTAAAGAACATTCTGCAGAACTTGCTACTTACAATGCTTACTCCTATGCCTCTGTCTGTTTAGAATACTCAATTTTTATTATATCAAAAAGCAAGGTAGCATAGTAGAAATAGGTTGACATTTTACTGGATTTGAATCCTGATATGACCACTGATAGATTATAGCCTTGGGCAAAAAACTTGACTTCCCTAACCTTCAGTTCCATCAACTGCAAATTAGAGATATTCATACTTAATTTTTGGAAGCATTGAAAGGTAAGAGATATTTGAAGTACTGAACACAGCAGCTGATGTACACACACATCCTGTGTGTTAAATAAATGAGAGTAATTCACATTATTATCATTGTTATTATTAATATAATTTTCATCAAAAACTATTGTCCACAAATTTACTTTTTTGGATGCATGAAACTGTTAGGATGATTGTAGCTCTTCTGGGTACAGATATTCTAGGTCAGGAAAATAGATCAGATGAGAATATTTTACCCCACATCACTATCATGTAACAAGGGAGCTAATTATCTTCTATTCATGATCCTTTAGGACACCCTTTTGCAATGTACACAGTTTTTTTTTTTTTTTTTTTTATGGTTTGGAAGTGTAAACTGTGTTAATAGCTGAGTAGTCCATTCAGAACCAGAAATTGGACTCAAATGTCTTATGCCTTTATCATTTACTGATTCTGCCATACTGAAGTTTACAAGACTCCAGTCTTTTGTGTATAATATCTCCAAATTTTTGTCCATATTTGTTTATCAGTATTATTATTCACTCAATACTTTTGTTCAAATTATATTTAAGTTTGCTCACTTCTTAACACTTAGCCTTGTCCTAAGAACTATTATGTTGATTCAAAAGTAATGTTTTGGCCATTACTTTTAATGGTGAACACTGCAATTACTTTTGCACCAACCTAATAATATCCATGAAATCACTAGTTTTAAAGTCTAGATTTTTTGCTTTAATACCCATTAAATTAATTTACAACTATTAAATTTTCTTTATAAAAATGTATTCATGTACTACCTAGAATCAACTCAGATACCACCAATGGTATATGGACCACGCATTACACAACCCAGCCCTGTATCTCCTTGCTCCCTCCGCAGAGTAGAAATTTCAGTGTTTTTCTTTCCTTCTAGTGGTTTTGTTTTCCCTCTTGCATGTTTCAATGGGTGCTCAGGATAATCTTGTAAAGTTGGAGCTTTAAACTATTGTGAATTGAGGCATAGGTTTTTATGTCCCAGAAATGTAATTTAACATATATCTGAAATAACACTTTTGTCTCTAATGTGAATAGGCACAGCATGTCTAGGTCCTGGTGCTTTTTAGATATTTGCTATTTATTCTTGCTGTTTACAGAGATTTTGAAGGAAGATTCTGATCTGCTACAGTAAATAGAGCATGAAAATCAGGTCTGGCTTGAATTTTGTCCTAGACACTAACCCTACCACAGATTTAAAGGCTTAGCTTCACTAGTTAAGGTGTGGCTAATAATTGATCCTTTTCCCCTTCTCACAGCACCTTAACCTTAAAGAGAAGATAGATGCACATTATGTGAATATCCAAGACTAAATGAGGTTATCCACATAGCATTTGCTGAATACATTTCCTTCTGAGTTGCCTTGGCAGGGGCTGTATATAAATTAAGCATAATGGAGCAGAATGGTTAAGAGCCAGCACTTGGACTTTGTCTTCCTGAATTTGAGTAAAGACTTCTACCTCTAGTTTGCAATATTAACTCATGACCTCACCTGAGCCTCAGTTTCATCATCTATAAAATGGGGATAATAACAGCAACTACCTCATAGGGTTGCTGTGAAGGATAAATAAGATTTTATGGATAAGTTTCTTATCTCAGTGCCTGACACTTATTGGGAGATTGGCAAATTTAGTGACTAGTATAACTATAAGGCTGGCTTGTACCTTGGAAATTTGGAATTTAATAACCTATATTATATATAAGGAGGATGCAAGAGAATCCATTTTAAAAGGCATGAAATGACTCATAGTTTCCCCTTAAAAAGAGAGAAATGCACTACTGGGTACCTACCCAAAGGAAATGAAGTCATCATATGAAAAAGACATATGCACACGTTTCTAGCAGTATAATTTGCAATTACAAAGATACGGAACCAAACTAAGTGCCCATTGACCAACAAGTGGATAAAGGAAATGGGGTATATGTACACCATAGAATAGTACTCAGACATAAAAAGGAACAAAATAATGTCTTTTGCAGCAACTTGGATGGAGCTGGAAGCCATTATTCTAAGTGAAGTAACTCAGGAGTGTAAAATCACTTATAAATGGGAGCTAAGCTATGAGAATGGAAAGGCATAAGTTATATAATGGACTTTGGGGACTGGTGGGAGGAGGTTGGGAGGGGAATGAGGGCTAAAAGACTACATTTTGGGTACAATGTATGCTGCTTAGGTGATAGGTGCACCAAAATCTCAGAATTCACCACTAAAGAACTTATCCATAAACCAAAACCAACTGTACCCCAAAAACCATTGAAATAAAAGTTTAAAAAGGGGGAAATGTTTGATTACTGCTTAGTGACTGCCTCTTATACCCCAATTAAATTCTTAAGTCTTCCACCTCAAGAAATTACTTCCACAATGATAAATAAATAATGTTATTGTTTCTTCTCATAGGGCTAGCACCATTGTTGGGCCTGCCAACTTCTAGGCCCCAGGTCAAAAGCAGTCAGCATCCTTCTAAGAAAAGGCCATTTAAAAAATTTTAGCAGCACTTGACGGAGAGAAGCTGCCAAAAAAGCACATGGTTCACCAGAAGCTAAGCCATTCAGTGAAACAAATGGCACATGTCAGGAACAAAAGAAGAAAAAGTTCAACCCTTTTGCACAGATTTTTTTAATCAAAGCCAAGATCACTTAAAATATAAACTGGCTGTTTGCCTTATTTTAACAAGATCTGTGAACCCCGCTATTGTTCTTTTTAACCCTGATTTGTTTTGTCCTTACTTGGGAAGCTATATTTCTACCATTAAAAACAAACCTGTGATCAAGATGAAAAGGCAGAAATCAAAGGGTTATAACTCAGAGCTGGTCTGATACAGTGGAAAAAAGCAAAGGAGATATGAGTTACTTCATCTGCAGAAGGATATATGGGATTTAGAAAGATATTAAACAGAGTTACTTCACAAATTCTCAAGGGCTGTCTCAAATGAATATTTCAGAGTCTGACTTTTTTTTATTTTTTGAGACAGAGTCTTGCTCTGTTGTCCAGGCTGAAGTGCAATGGCGTGATCTCGGCTCACAGCAACCTCCCCCTCCCGGGTTCAAATGATTCTCGTGCCTCAGCCTCCCAGGTAGCTGGGATTACAGGTATGTACCATCACGCCTAGCTACTTTTTGTACTTTTAGTAGAGACAGCTTTTCGCCATGTTGGCCAGGCTGGTCTCGAACTCCCGACCTCAAGTGATCCACCCGCCTTGGCCTCCCAAAGTGTTGGGATTACTGGCGTGAGCCACACCGCACCCTGCCCCAGATTCTGACTATATTAAAAGAACTAAAATGTGATAATGCAGAATTCTTTTATCCATCTTCAGCACCTCCAAAATTATCTAATGTTTTTAGGATGGCTTGTAGGAAATACTATTGAATTGATAGGGTACCTGGAATCTAGGCCCAACTGTGCTGTGAAGTGTAGAGTCCTCGAGCTAGCTACCTCCCAGAGCTTATGTCCCTAGTCTGTAAAATGAGAATGGGCTCAGTTATCTTTAACATCCTATAATTGCTGTCATCACCCAGAATGAGGTTGTGTTAGCAACTGAAGAAATATTTTAATTTGATATGGTCATTTGATTAAACTAGAAAAAAAAAAACAAAGATGTGGAAAGACAGTTTTCTAAAGAATGCTTTTGTTTGAATATTTCCATGTTTTAAAAAATCATATTAAAATGTTTTAAACTGATTCTTAAAAGAAAAAATTGTTCAAAACTAAAATTTTTGATATGCTACCCTCTAGTGGTGACTAGAACCTACTTTACCAATTTCATCTGAAAGTGCATTCAGACCTTTTGTTCACAGGACAGAAGTAATGAGAGGTCTGTTTAAATTGTAATCATCTCAAAGTGTGGTTCAAAGACTTAGGGACTTGGAACTAAGTGGTTAAACACACAGCCTCCCAGAGTCCCCTGAAGATCAAATCAACCATGCTGTTCAAGAGTGGGGCCCAAATATCTGTAAGGTTAACAGAGAGCCCAGGAGATTCTTAAGCCGAATGGAATTTGAAACCACTGTTCTAGCTCCCTGGAAGACATAGTACAGATGGGGGCATTATTATAAATCTAGTAAATTCAAATTCTCTTTTCTTCACCTCAAGGTTTAAAACAGATGGACAGTAAATTTTCTGTTTCTTGTCAACTTCAGGATAAGGATCATGTTCCTTAGCATGGCACACAAGGCCCCCCATGGCCCAGACCCCACATCTCCAGCCAACAGGCCCTGATTCTCCCATTACTCTTTGACTTCACCACATATGGATAGCACTGTCACTTCTAAATTCCATGTGGAACTCTAGATTTCCTAAAAGAATCTATACAATTGATTCTGCATTCTTGAAGGGGCTTTTTACTCTGCATGGAATATGTCTGCACTCAACCTAAGTTTGATTAGAAACATCACATTATTTTTCATAATTATCAATAAAACTGAAAAGAATACTACTACATAAACTTGAAATAAATGACAGAGCTAAGAGTTGTCTTCCAGGCTGTGTTCAGCCTATTCCATCTCCACAAGCCACCTTTTCTCAAGTCATCCTGTATAGATATGCAATCCAAATAAAACAGTATGTGTCTTATGAGATAGCCTTAGGAAATGTTGCCATTGGCCGTTTCCCCTTCCAATTATATGGCTGACCCAAAGTCCCTTCCTTCTTTACCTATGACCCAAAGTCCCTTCCTTCTTTACCTAATTTTAGAAATGACTGAGGAAACAGACACAGGAGAAAGATAAACAAAGATTAAAATGCCAACTTTGTTTCTGACAAGAGCCTGTTCTGGAACACATACGTTAGGTGTGTGGTGAAATGGGTGTATTATTCTATTTTCACACTGCTGATAAAGACATACTCGAGACAGAAATTTATAAAAGAAAGAGGTTTAATGGACTTACAGTTCCACATGGCTTGGGAGGCCTCACAATCATGGCAGAAGGGAAGGAAGAGCAAGTCACGTCTTACATGGATGGCAGCAGGCAAAGAGAGAGAGTTTGTGCAGGGGAACTCCTCTTTATAAAAATATCGAATCTCATGAGACTTATTTTATTGCAAAAGCAGCACGGGAAAGACTTGCCCACGTGATTCAATTACCTCCCACCAGGTCTGCCACAACACATGGGAATTCAAGATGAGATTTGGGTGCGGGAGGACACAGCCAAACCATATCAATGGGATTGCATTCTTTCACAATCTCCAGATCTTTGGGTTTCCACTGGAGGAAAGGTTTAGAACTACATAGCAGGCTCACCAACCCAGAAATGCTGCCTTCATTGTTTTGAGGTCAAGATGGAAGAAAATGAATCACATTCTAATGCTGTATACCCTTTCAGAAGCTTAATTCTCCCCAGTTTAGGAAATGAACAAGAGTTGTCTGTAGCAAATCTCAGCCATATAGAAATTCTGGTGCTGCCCCTGTGTGGAAATGAAAAATGAAAGAAGTAGACTTTCTAAGCTCCAAAATGTATTTTTCAATATCTATTCAAATGAAGGCTTGCCTGTAGTCAGAGTTTTTGTTACTATAATGTAGCATGTTCTGCTTGGGGCCAGTGGGGCTGTGCCCATCTGCTGTTTCTCATAAAAGATGCTGTTTTGTATTTGTTAACAGGAGATGACATAGTTTAACACAGTGGTAAAAACATGTTAATGAAATAATAAGAGGCTGTATCATTTTTTAAATGAAATTTTTATTGGGATAAGTATAGATTCATGTGCAACTGTCATTAATACACAAAATCCTTTTACAATTTGCTACAATCTCCCCTGATGGAGGATGTTTGTAAAATTATAGCATAACATCACACTCAGCACACTGATATTGATACCATCTACTTATCTTATCAAGATTTTCCCAGTTTTACTTGTACTCATCTGTGTGTGTGTATGTGTGTGTACTAAGTTTTTTACAATGTTACCACCTGTGTAGATGCTCTTTATCAAAGTAAAACAACATTTAGAATCACCACAGTTGAGATACTGAACAGCACCAACACAGCAAGGATCTTTCATATTTCCTGCCTTTAATGTAACAGGAAACAGGCCTGTTGGCTGGAGAGGTAGGGTCTGGGCCATGGAGGGCCTTGTGTGCTATGCTAAGGAACATAATCCTTATCCTGAAGTTGATACAGAACAATTAGAGAATTTACTGTCCGCCTATTTTAAACCTTGAGCTGAAGAAAAGATAATTTGAATTTGCTAGATTTATAATACCAACATCCATACTATACCTTCCAGGGAGCTAGAACAGTGGTTTTAAATTACACTGGGCTTAAGAATCTGCTGGTCTGTTAACCATACAGATTTTTGGGCCCTATTCTTGAATAGCATGGTTGATTTGGTCTTGAGGGGACTCTGGGAGGCTGTGTATTTAACCACTTAGTTCCAAGACCCTAAGTCTTTGAACCACAACTTGAGAGATGATTTAAATTGAAACAAAATTTTAATAACACCTACCTCTCTCCTTCCCCCATGGACTCCCTTCTGTACCTAACCTTTAACGACCACTCATTTGCTCTCATTTCTAAAATTTTATTTTGAGAAGTCTTTATATTTTAAATATTAGCCCTTTGTTGGATATGAGGTTTACAAATATTTTCTCATAACCTTTCTTTTCATTCTCATCACATGGGCTTTTTTTTTTTTTTAACAGATGAAACGTTTTTTGTTTTGATGAAATCCAATGTATCAATTTTCTTTTATTAATCATGCTTTTGTTTTAAGTCTAGGAACATTTTGCTTAGCCCTGGATCCTGAAAATTTTCTTATATTTTTTCCTAAAAGTTTTATAGTTTGTGTTTTACATGTAACTCCAAGATCCATTTTCAGTTAATTTTTGTACAAGACATATTAAGCTGGGTTTTTTTTTTCCTTTTTGTTTATGTATGTCCAATTATTTTGGCACCATTTGTTCCATTTGTTGAAAAGTCTGTTCTTCCTCCAATGCATTGCTTTTCTGCCTCTATCAAAAATTAGTTTGGTCTTTTGTACAGGTATAGATCTGGATTCTCTACTCTTTTCCATAGATCTATACATCAGTCTCTCTGCCAATATCACACAGTTCAGATTACTGTAGCTACATAGTAATCTTTAATATTGGAAAGAGTAATTGCTCCCACTTTATTTTTCTGATCCAGATACTGTCAACCATTTTAGGGCCTATGTTTTCCTACATACATATTAACATAAGTTTGTCTATATCTACAAAAACCTTGCTGGGGTTGTGACAGAGACTATGTTAAGCCTATAGTTCAATTTGGGGAGAATTGATGTATTTATTATGTTCAATCTTTTATTACACAAATATGGTATGCCTCTCCATTTAATTAGGTCTTCTTTGATTTCCTAAGTTAACATTTTGTAATATTCAGCATACACATCCTATACATGTTAAGTATACACCTAAGTGTTTCATTGTATTTGATTTTAGAGATATTGATTTAAACTCTGATTCTCCTGTGTTTGTTGTTAATATATAAAAATGTCTGTGATTTTTGTGTGTTAATCTTATATACTGCAAGCCTGTTATACTCACTCACCAGTTCTAGGAGTATTTGTGTAGGTTATTTGGGAGTTTTACGTAGATAATTCTATCATCCACTAATATGAACAGTTTTAATTCTTCCTTTCCACTCTGTATGCCTTTCATTTCTTTTTCTTGCTTCATTTCAGAGGCTAGAATTTCCAATACTATGTTGAAGAAGAGTGGTGAGAGTGGACATTCTAGCCTTACTTCTGATGTTAGGAGGAACACATTCAGTGCTGCACCATAAGTATGATGTTAGCTGTAGATTTTTCACAGATCCCCTTTATCAAGGCAATTCCCCTTTACTCCCAACTTGATAACAGTGTTTATTATAAAAATGGGTCCGATGTTATCAAATGCTTTTTCTATGGCAGTTCATACGATCATGATTTGACTTGTTGATATGGCAATGTCATATATACTGGGTATTTTGTTCTTGTCTTACAGGTCCCTGATATTCTGTTCATATTTTTCAGCTTATTTTCTTTCTCATTCAAATTGAGTGAAATTCTATTTCTGTGTCCTCAAGTTTACTGATTCTATCCTCTGTCATCTCCACTCTACCACCGAGGCCAACCAGTGAGTGCTGTTCATGTTTTTGTGTTTTCAAGTTCTGTGATTTCCATTTTGTTCTTTTTAATTGACAATTTTATTTCTTTGCTGAAATTTTCATGTGCTTCAAAATAAGGTATAATTTGTTGTTGTAACATTCTTATGATGACTGCTTTAAAATTCTTGTCAGATAATTCTAACACCTGATTTATCTCGGTGGGCTTGGCATCGGTTGGTTGTCTTCTCTCTTTCAAATTGCAATGTTCTTGGTTCTTAGTATGACGGATGACTTTCAATCCTACTGTGGACATTTTGTCTATTACGTTAGGAGACTCAGGGTCCTATTTAAATCTTCATTTTATCAGGTTTATGTTTAATACAGAGATCTTTGCCTGGTTTTGTTGGATGTTAATTTTCAGAGTTTTTGAGGTGCTGTTTTGGTCTGCCTGGTTTAAATAGTGCCTGTGAAGCTCCCATTGGTTGCAGTTGGTGCTTCCTGAGGACCTGGAAGGGATTTCTCCAGGCCCGACCTCAGGTGCCTCTGGGAGGGTTGAAGCATCTAAGGCTTGGCAGAGAAGGAGAGTGCTGCTTCCAGATGCTAATATTTGGTAGAATTCTCAATTGCTCCTCCCCACCAGTGCCACTGGACTTGCTTGATGTTGTTGGTGGGACTCCTTTTTGGTCCAGGGGAAAAATCAGCCAACTTGAGATGCTTTCTCTTGTTAGGTCGGGGTTGGGACATGATGTGTGGGTCAGCTTCCTAAGTTGGGTGAGGGGCATGACACCTTGGTACTATGTTGTTCCTTGAGTCCTGAGGTCTGAAGTTGTCTTGCCTTCTTCTTACCATCTCTCAGCATTCACCTTTGGTTGTCCTTGTGCTATTTCCAGGGTTTATAGTTGTGCATAGTGGAGAAGAGCAGGGAGAAACTCTTCTATGCCATTTTATCCTGACCAGAAATGAACCTATTTCATTTTAATGAAAGAAAGAAACTCAGTTTGAACAAATCATTCAGTTTTTTTCTGTGATTAGTTTCTACCTGCCAGAGAGAAGAGGGTCTAATTGGTTCGGGCTTTCTTTTCTCCTCAGCAGTTCCTTTCTTTTCCCCTCTACCTTCTACTTTCCCCATCCCCCTTCCCCCTCCCATCTGCTGAGATATAATTTTGGAATGACTTTTAGACATGAAACACTAGTGGTAGGGAATGCAGAAACACAGAACAGGAGAACCTTCTTGCTAGGTTAAACACAAATGGAGCTGTAAATAGGAAGCAAATTTTCACGGTTTTCTTAGTGCTATTAAATTAATTCTGTGATATAAAATAAGAAGAGATCTGACATTCATTCACTTAATTTTAATGACTAATGGAGCTTATATGTTTTGACATTCTTGTGGTTATTTGTATTTAATACGGATCAAAGTGAAACCAAATAGAGCCCTGAAGGCATAATTTCAGAGAGCTAGTAAGTGAGGATGTTATTTTATAGCAGTGATTTTGATGTGTGGTAGTAAGGTAATAACTATCTTGGAGGAGGCTGTGTCGTCTTTAAAGAATGGATTCTAAAATTATTATTCCTGTGTTACACTTTAAGTCATAAAGTGTTTAATTGTTTAACTTTTTAAAAAAGGAATTAGTAAGAATTTTAGGTTTTAACAAAACCAAGATTAAGCAATATTATTTTGGATAATGAAATGACACAAACTTCATCTTCCTATGGAGCTGACCATTAATTAGGTCGTTTGTGCACAGGCTTCTCTCAATTGAGACTGAGCTGTGATATCTGTTTTAACATTCTCATTATAGATGTGGATTCAACATATGTCTTTGCTGACATTTTCATCTAACACTCTGGCACAGTTTCTTCAAAATTTACATTACTTGACCCTTGACTAGTAAAGTGTGACATGTGTCACACACACATCCTACCATCGTCAAGTGTGTCATGCACCCATACTACCACTGTCACTCATCCTACCATTGTCAGGTATGTCATGTACCAATCCTACCATTGTTGCTCATCACATAATTGTCAAGTGTGTTATGCACCCATCCTACCACTGTCACCCATTCTATCATTGCCCAGTGTGTCACACACACACACCTTGCCATGAGTGCATGGTAGGATGGGTACATGACACACCTGACAATGGTAGAATGGTTGACAATGTAGGATATCAGGTGTGTCATGCCCCCATCCTACCATTGTCACCCATCCTACCACTGTCAAGTGTGTCATGCCCCCATCCTACCATTGTCACCCATACTATCGTTGTCAGGTGTGTCATGCCCCCATCCTACCATTGTCACCCATACTATCATTGTCAGGTGTGTCATGCACCCATCCTACCATTGTCACCCATCCTACCACTGTCAAGTGTGTCATGCCCCCATCCTACCATTGTCACCCATACTATCATTGTCAGGTGTGTCATGCCCCCATCCTACCATTGTCACCCATACTATCATTGTCAGGTGTGTCATGCACCCATCCTACCATTGTCACCCATCCTACCACTGTCAAGTGTGTCATGCCCCCATCCTACCATTGTCACCCATACTATCATTGTCAGGTGTGTCATGCCCCCATCCTACCATTGTCACCCATACTATCATTGTCAGGTGTGTCATGCACCCATCCTACCATTGTCACCCATCCTACCACTGTCAAGTGTGTCATGCCCCCATCCTACCATTGTCACCCATACTATCATTGTCAGGTGTGTCATGCACCCATCCTACCATTGTCACCCATCCTACCACTGTCAAGTGTGTCATGCCTCCATCCTACCATTGTCACACATCCTACCATTGTCAGGTGTGTCATGCACCCATCCTACCATTGTCACCCATCCTACCGCTGTCAAGTGTGTCATGCCCCCATCCTACCACTGTCACCCATCCTATCATTGTCAATTGTGTTATGCACCCACCCTACCATTGTCACCAATCCTACCATCGCCCAGTGTGTCACACACACACACCTTACCATGAGCGCATGGTAGGATGGGTGTATGACACACCTGACAATGGTAGAATGGGTAACAATGGTAGGATATCAGGTGTGTCATGCCCCCATCCTACCATTGTCACCCATCCTACCACTGTCAAGTGTGTCATGCCTCCGTCCTACCATTGTCACCCATCCTACCATTGTCAGGTGTGTCATGTGCCCATCCTACCATTGCCATCCATCCTACCATTGTCACCCATACTATCCTTGTCAAGTGTATCACACACCCATCCTACCATTGTCATGTGTCACACACCCACCTTACCATTGTCATCTATCTCACCATTGTCAAATGTGTCATGCCCCCAACCTACCATTGTCACCCCCTCTTTTTGTCAAGTGTATTATACCCTCATCCTACCATTGTCAAGTGTGTCACACACCCATCCTACCATTGTCAAATGTGTCACACACCCTTACCATTGTCTCTATCCCACAATTGTCAAGTGTGTCATGTACCCGTCCTACCATTGTCAAGCGACTGTTTAACAATGAAAAGATTTATAAGATAGAAATAGATTATCAGATGGATTTAGGGCCTTGATAATCTTATTTATCTCTTCATATCTCTATAAGGCTAAGTAATTCAACTTAATTCGGCTGGAATTATATGTGAGACAGGGGAGGTTATTTGATCTACTGCATCCATTTCTTCCCTTTGTGTCTTATCTCCTTACTCCTCATGAGTTTTGTTAGTTTTTGAAAATGTAAAACACATTAGAGACATAACATGCAAAGCAGTACAAACTGACAAGAGACAGAAACAGAAAGAGTTCTAACTGACAATAAACAGGCTTATTTAACAGGATAAAAATATTCAATCTACTTTAACTTTAAAAGTTACTTGTATTATTATACGTTTTACTTTTTTCCTGCATCAGAAGCACCCATCCCATTTTAGCAGGGCACTTGCCTTCATAGATGGCATTCTAGGAAGAAAAGCAAATGTTTTCTCTCACCATCTGGAAAATGTTACAGCATTCCCTGCACTCGTGAGAAGGGAGGGGCTTTTTCCTGTGGCTAATGATCTATGCTCTTGCTATAGGGGCCTCTGAAGTCTAGAAGGAAATGACAGAGGAGACAGGTCTTTTGTGTGGAGGAATAAATAAGGTGCGGCAATATGTCTGGAGGTGGGGGAATAAGTGAGAGGATTGATAAATGACAATTACTTCACCCAAGGGGACTTATCCAAGAAGCTATTGTCCTGTAACTCATAACATGAACTGTGAGTGAAGGGAGATATTGATCATTGCAAAGGACATTACTGCAAGGTCCACGACCTGCAATGTGCTAGAGTCATTGCCAGTTACACACATACTGTTTGTGTGAGTGAGAATATCCCATTTTTTGTAATACAAGTCATGCAACCTGTCCCAGCTGGGACTCAAGTCTATACAAGGAGGAAACTCTGCTCCATTCATGCCAGCACATCACCAGCTAATTGCCCTGTGGTAGAATCCCACTGTGCCATGAGACTTTGTATTCTCCCCATTAACCACATCCATGCATGCATCTCTTGACAGTGCCATGGAACACCAGAAAGACCAAGTTCTAAAGCAGGATAGTAATATGACCCTTATTTATCTTATAGATAATTTAGTCTGAAGACACTAGAAAAATCCAGGCTTTGCACAGGCTGTAAGAAGGTACCAACTATCAGGATCCACCTTCACCCTTATAGGACAGAGACAGAAACAACTGTAGTATCCCAGCTTGCTCAAGAGCATTAGCAGGGGCTTGGGTTGGAAAGATCAAAGGAGGAAAGAGGGATGGCAAATTGAGAGATCAAGGAGACCAGAGAATGGACCTCCATATTCTCCCCTAACACTGGCTCTGAGTATGGTAAAAGATGAAAATGGCAAATATTGTTGGCTCTTTATCCAACAGCTATTTCCTCTTTTCCAGGGTAACAGGTTCCTGATATTGTTCAGTCGTTGGGCAGCCTTGTGCTTCAGGGAAGCCTGGACTTCTTACCAACCCCAGAATGAGACTAATTTGATTTTTGCCATTTATGGTAATTCTATTTCTCTTGCCAGTGATTGGTTTGAGAATGGGTATATGATGCACTTTTAATCAATGAGATTTAAGGGTAAGACCACCAGGAATTCTGGAAATTCTTCCTTGCACTTTAAAAAAAAAAAAAAAAAAAGGAGGCCTAAAGAATAAATAAACTATTTTCCTTTCTTTCCTATATCTTGATATACATTAAAGTTGTTATGCCTGGAACTGCTACAATCATCTCATAAGTGTAAGAGGAAAGCTAAGAGATTCATGAGGAATTTAAACTCAGGCAATAATGAGCCACTCGGTTAACCAATCCTGAAATGATCCTATTTTTAGCTTTTGGTTAGATAAGAAAATATATCTTTCTTATTTTTAAGCCAATTTTTGTTGGGTTTTTTGTTATATCCAGCCAGAAGCATACCAAATGAATCAATAATCTGATGAAAATTTTAAAAATTTTGGATCATGTCACAGACTCCTTGTGAATTCATGATCAGCTAGAAGTTATATTATTTTCTTCCTGGTAATGGACTATACTTACATCCACTTTCAGATGTTTCAGAAATTACAGAGACTACATATTGTGGAAGAATCTTTCTATAATTATAAGTGTGTTTTTTTCTTTCAACATGATTAATATGAGGAATAAAACCAAGGAAAGAACCCCTTCTAATTAGAATCTGAATTCATAAAATAGATAAGAAAATAAAAGATAATGTGAATTCAAATTCTAAACCAAAAGACGGAAATACCCATTTCCAGAAATGGAAAGCAAGCTCAAAATCAAAGACATGAGCAGAGCTTTGGTTAAATATATCAGAGTGTTATGAGAAGCAGATATAGGCCCTAATGGCTGGATATGGGAGTTAGCATGCCTGTACCGGGAGGGTAGCCCAGGACACAGGTCCTATTTATACAGGCAACTAGAGCTGAGATACTTGCAACAAACCAGGTTTTGTTCCTAGGAACATTCCTAGGAACGAGCAAAACTCTGCCCCTACCAGCTAGGGGAAGCAGCAAGCAAACTTGCTACATATCCAGGGTTGAGGATAGAAAAATTAACCTTGGAAATTTGAACCCATCACTATGTGAATGAACAGGTGCTAATTCACATCACTAATATGGAACAGAAACTCCTAGTGGAAAAATCAACCGACTTCAAATGAGTGAAACTCACAGACCCTCAGAAGAGACAGAGTCACCCAATAGAGATATTTCATATCTCCAAAACCCAGACCACACATAGAAATTAGTCTCAGCTGAAGATAAGTCCCTGGTTGGAGATTCAAAACATGAAAGGAAGTGAATTGCTGGATGAAGAGTGAGATGATGCAACAAAAAGGAAGAATTTGCACACTAATCAGAACGAATAGAATTATCTGAAAAGACTTATTTTAAAGATGTTTAAATAGGTAAAAGGAAATAGAAAAGATAAAACAAGCACAAAACAGTATGAATAGTACAGGTTTGAAAATGGGAAAGAATGAACTGGAAATCTGAAAATAAAAATTACAACTCACTGAAAGAAAAGATCAGCTAACTGCTTGAACAATAACACATATATCCATGAGTAAAAATGTACATATTAGAATATGGATCCAAGGTAATGATCTAGAATATGGAAGAGAAGAAAAAGCAAGGAAAGTTAAGACAGGAAATAGGAAGACAGCATCTAATAAATGTCTGATGGAAATTCTAGGGGGAGAGAGTAGAGTGAATATATTATATCTAACGTTAGAAGAGAAAATAATCAAGAATTGTCCAGAATTGACAAAAGTAATCAGTTCTAAGATTCAAGGAGCACCCTAAAATCTAAATAGCACAAAGAAAAACAAGCTCACATCTAAAAGAATCATCATAGTAAAACTGCAGAATATCAGAAACAAGTAAAAAATTTTAAGGCTACCAAAAATTAAGACATATTTCTACAAAAGAATGATGGTTAAACTGACAAAAGACATAGTCAACAATAATAGCTATTATTTATTGAGTAATTGCGACATTATTTTAAGTATGTCTTATTTAGTGTTCTCAACAATCTAATGAGGAAGATACTTCTGCTATTCCTATTTCAGATAGATATAGAACAATGGGAAAAAGACAATGGAATAATGTATTGGAAGTGGTAAGGTATGAATAATTCTTCCTATAATGCTAACTCCTGCCAAACTTTAATCAAGCATGTAGCTTGGAGGTTGTTTCTTTCTTTCCTGACTGATACATTGATAGTCCATTTAAAGAGTTTTAAATAATAACGCAAAATATGCATTCAATGTAACCATGTAAGGAGTATTATATTGTCATAACTTCCTCAGAATTACATATATGGTCATTTTGTGTGTGCAACGAAAAGGATGGAAAGTGCTGAAGAAGCTATGTTTTTAACCAATTTTTGTTTTGTTTTTTACTGCCCACCCAGATTGAGTTAAAGGAGCTGTGGAATAAAATAAACAGGCTAAGCTAGGAAGGTGAGTCCTTTAAAAATAGTCTTATAACACAAACTATGGATTCTTATATCAGGGAAAAGAGCCCTTTAACTATTTCAAACCAAAGGAATCTAATACAGGGACTTGCTTACAAAGGTAATAGAATTGCTAAGGAACCATGCAGCATTATGAGGCAACCCTGAATTTAATGAAAGCAAAGAAGCCACCACCAACCTAGGAATGGAATGAGAAAAACATCAGAGCTCAAGGGGCAAGGTCACCTGATGGGCTTGCGTGGTGGGAACTGAGGCCATAGAGGTAGAGGCCAACTTGCAGGAACTGGAACCACACAGATAATGTGTCTAATATGGATTGGGGTGGGGTAGATATCCTGGATCTTAACCTTCCCCTGCTCTCCACACTTCCATTAGAGTCTTCCCTTAGCTAAACCCATCTGGAATCAGAAGGCAACAGAGGCTGGAAAATGTAGTTTCCTGCAATACACAACCAGGTAGAGAAGGACACAGAATGGATCCGAGAACAGTCAAGTGATGACAACTCACTCCAGTCTGTGAATTGAGTAGAGATGCTGTAATGGCTCTTAGCCTAAGGACAGACTTGTTTGGTGTCACAGTCCTGTTCAACCCCTGCTCTATTCTCTAACTCATCCAACTGCCTGTGTTCCTCCACTTTAGCTTGGTAGTCAGTGTTGGCTTGAAAATGGCACACGCATTTTGTGTGTGAATGACTAAGCTGACTCTTTTCATGCAAAGGCACTGCTTCTTTCCAATGATAGCCCTGTTCCACAAGCTCTGCAAGATGGCAACTTCATTTAAGACTATCAATCTATTGAGCTTTTTGGAATACAGATGTCCTCTTAAATCTGCTATGCCTAGAAGCTAATAGTGGAATGTAAAAATAGCTTTCGCTGTCTGCACTGCTTTTCTTATTTGTATTCTAAGTAAAATCACTTAGGCAGACACAGAAAGCTCTTCTTATTTGCATTCATTTTGCCTACAGAAAATGTACAGTTCACATGACTGGTCTGCTTCAAAGAAATAATCAAAATACAAATTGCTTGAACTATAAAAACAGGAGCTCAGAAAAGCTAGCATAAGGAAAAGAAATTAGGACACATTTTAAACATGAAAGAAAGATGTTTTCTGCCATGGCTATCTTCAACTTACATCTCGAAAGCATAAGGAAAAGGGATTTTGAGAATTACTTGGTTTCAGAAGCTTTATTCTTTGCAAAATTTTATTTTTGACGATGTGAACTAGAAAAGATGCCAATGTCAAATCTCTGTTTTCATTTGGAGTACATAACCAGAATCTAGAATATGATTTTCCTGAATCAAAATTAAGCAATATTTGGTAATCATCTTTATCTACCCTCAAAAGAAAAGTCTTTGAATAAAGAATATACAATTAATCAAATGAAAGAAATGTTATTTTTATTTAAAATCTGTCATTGACTATAATATTAAATGTTAGCCAAAATGTTTATATTTGGTTCATCTCTCAGCTTTGGTAAAAGTTTGTATTTTAATGAAATATTATAACATTAACTCTGGTGGGCATTTTTGGTGATAGAAAATATATTATTTTCAGTGGTGATATTGTTAATTGTTAACTAATCTATCCAGAATTAGGGTAAATTTTATAAACTGCCCCAGTTTTTAAGAACTTCAGTGCTATCAATGGGTAATGATTTTGACTTTCTGAATTGTTTGTGTTTATATTTTCTACTTAATGCTCAGTACATACAGTTAGTGTCAATTGCTCAGTTACGTAAGAAAGCTTAGTCGAGTGTGTGTGTGTGTGTGTGTGTGTGTGTGTGTGTGTGTGTTATATTTTATAAAGAACATTAGCACCCTCTTCTGGGTGACTTTTGATTCTGTAATGGGAATATTCTGACAACCTTTTCCAGTTTTCTAACAATGAACAGTCTGAATATTCATTAAATTTGCTCCTGATTAAAGCACGACCTCTGAGTAATTTAATTATCCTGCATATTTCAGAAACACTGATAAGTGCTGGAGTCAAAAACACTTCATTGCTAAATGTTACCCACTGGGAATAAGTGTTTGGCTTATGAAAAGGAAAAAAGTGCTTCTTCTACATTTCTTAGGATAAGTGTCTCCAATGACTCTTAAATATACAGACTATGCAAGAAAGAAGGAACACAAGGACAGACAAGGAGAGTAGACTGGTGCATTCTTCTCCCAGCTGTCTATAGGCTCAAAGAAAAAATGTATCCCCTTGCATGCTTTAATATCAGGCACTGACATAACTAAATATTCTTTTATTAAATTAGATGTCTTTACAAAATCAGATACCTTTTTGAATCAAACTCCCTGGAGTCCCCCACATAATCCTTTGATTTCCATCCTATGGGTCTGATGTTGGAGATGTGATTGTACTTTTTTTAATCCATTTATTTACTCATTCATTCCTATATTCATTCTAGAAATATTTAGTGAGCACCTACTGTGTAGCAGGCACTCTTCTGGCACTGGAGATGCAGTGAACAGATTCAAGTTCCTGACCTCATGGAGATTTTATTTCTAGTGATATGATAATAAATTCTATATAGAAATATGAGACTGAGTAAAGGAGATAAGAATCTCCTAATCTATGGAGTAGATGCAGGGGTAGGTATTTTATACCAAGTGGTCAGGAAAATTCTCATTGATAAGGTGACATTTGAGCAGAGACATGAAGTGAGAGTTTAAACCTTGTAGGTATTTGGAGGAAGAGCATTCTAGGTGGAAAGAATAGCATGTGCAAACCCTCAGAAGCAGGGCCCTTTATTTGCTGTAAATACTTCAAATGCCGTATGGGGCCTCAGGATGTCATAGTAGCTGAGAACTTGCTTGAGCTTTGGAATTCAAAACTTGGATAAGATTTTATATATTACCAATTTACAAATGATTTGTAATCTCTGAGCCTTCATCACCTATACAATATTGATTTATACAATTTTCTTCTTCCCAGTATTGTTGTAAAAATTAAATGACATAGTATAGGCAAAAAGTTTAGCATATGGGCTTCATACTTGGGTGATGGGATGATCTGTGCAGCAAATCACCATGGCACACGTTTACGCCTGTAGCAAAACTGCACATCCTGCACATGTACCCCTGAACTTAAAAGTTGGAGAAAAAAAGTTTAGTATAATACCTGACCTTGTGCTGAGTTCAATAAATGTTAGCTAATTTTAGGGGAAAATGCTTCTCTAAGAAACAAATTTTCTGCAACATTTAGACATAAAATAGATCATTGGTGTTAAACTAGATCCAAATTCAGTCTTCTAAATACTATTTGAAAATTATTACATGAGAAGACTTTTTTTTTTTTTTCCTGTCTGGTCTTGGACAACTTGCTTTTCCTTTATAAACCTTAAGTTTTGCAAATTAGGAAATCAAATAAAATCAGGGATGTTCAATCTAAACCCTCCAAGTAGGATGAGAGCTACTCTCCCTGTTTTAAAATCCGTGGGTGAAATTTTAGACTTACTTCTGGTAAGGAGAAGGAAGAACTCAACTATCAGGCTTGCTTAGAGCTGAATTATGGAGCATAGAATTCAGTCGTTAGGGCCTCTCTGCCTATGGAGTGTGCTGAGCTGGGCAAGGCGCTATCCCAAAAGGTCGCCCAGTGTATGTATACCTGAGAGTGTTGCTTTCCCCAAATTGTTGGCTTGAGATATTTACAAAGGGCTCCATCATCCAGCTGTAATACTTGGATGACCACTGGTCTATTTCCACTGGATTAATTCTCCTTCCAATTCTTCCTTCCTAAATCCCATTTCTTCCCTTTCTGCCTCTTAAGGGAAAGGCATTTTCCATGCTCTCTCAGTGAGTCAGCCTAAATATCGTGAGGTGAAGGGTCAGAACAATGTGAAGTGCAGTTTCTGACCAGCAAGGAGCAGCTGCAGAGAAAGGAGTCCCTTTAGGGCCATTTCCATCATGAGGAGAATGTGGCCAAAAGATGCAGCAGAGAATCAGGAGCCCAGCTGATGCCTCATGTGGTCTCTTCCTTCACGTTTGAATTATTTAACACAGGCTGCCTCACCCACCTTAAAATCTAAGTAGGATTAAACAGAACTGGCCAGAGCACTGAAGGGATACTTAACTGCCCAGGGGAAAGGCGATGCACAGAGGAGCCTTGGGATTGAGAGCTATCAAGTAGCAGTTCCAGAAAAGTCTCTTCCAAGAAATGCCACCGCTTGTATTAAAAACTCCCTCCTTGTTCCTTGCAGAATTCATCAGACCCCCAAAACCTGTTAATGCTGACTCTGCAACTTACCAAATGCTGACTTGGGGCATGTTTTTTTAACCTCTCTGAACATGAGGCTCCATTTATAAAATAGGACTTGCAATAAATACCTGGCAGTGTTGCCTGGCACATGGTATGGCTTCAGGACATGGTAGCAATTGTGATGAACATAAGGGCGAAGTGTGGTGGTTGCAAGGAACCTAAGTGTTTTTCAGATTTTAAGGTGCTTTCTAGCTGGAGGACAGTATGCTAATTTGGGTAAGATATGCGTAAGTGTGAATTACAAAATATAATAAATGGACACAGAGAAGGTTTAAAGAGTGAGAAATCAGGTATTTTAGATGTTACAGAATTGAGGTGTTGAGAAAAAATTAATCATACAGTTGGTAATCAGTCCTCATTTGTTCATTCTGAAGTGTCCTCTTAGCTTCTCTTTGTGGAGTTCTATCAACCGTTGTGGAAACTGAGACAGTGACAACATAGGATACATGAAATAGATGTTCTGCAACATTTGAATTGAAACCAAAATCCATTGTGCTAATTAGTTATTGGACTCCTAGCGTAATTACACATGCCCAAGGGACATTCACTGATTACGTTAGCTGTCTCTCATGGCTGCTATCATGTGAATATTAGAACAAATCCCATTTTAATGAGAATTAGCTCTGCATTTGCAGTGTGAAGATATGATAACATTGTCAAAGCCTAATTATTAGCTCTGTGTTAGTGACTCAGTTTTTCATCCTCAGTTTTGTTTTTTTTACCTATCCCTATATAATATTCAGTTGCTGTCAAATGAAGGAGAAACTGGGAAGTATTTGCCTTAAATTCTATGTATTTTGTCTTCCCAAACAACAGTAAATAAATATATGATTTTTAAAATTCTATTTAATGCACTTTAAGATTACATAACACAACTTTTGCACATCAATAAGGAGTTCAGGGAATGTAAGACGCAAAAGGCCAGAACATCTGTGAGAATATGTTCAATCACTCATATAACTAAAGACATGGAAAATCAGAAAACCAAGAGACAATATTTTCAGCTGTCAGAGTGAAAGAAGTTTAAACGTGTGATAAACCCTAGAAAATGAAGCTATGGAGAGACAGGTACTTCTAGACAAGATTGCGATAGTGTACTCTTTTTGAAGGGGAGATGTGGTGATATTCATCAATATTTAAACAACACTTACCCTTTGTCCCAGGAATTCCAATGCTAGGATTTTTATTGTCTATATTCTTACATAAATTCTTAAGCTCTATGGGCAAGGATGTTAATTGGAGCTAAACTATAAGGATGCAAAGGTATAAGAATAATACAATGGACTCTGGGGACTTAGAGGAAAGAGTGGGAGGGGGTGAGGGATAAAAGACTACAGATGTGTGCAGTGTACACTGCTTGGGTGATGGGTACAACAAAATCTCACAGGTCACCACTGAAGAATTTACTCATGTAACCAAATACCACCTGCACCCCAACAACTTATGGAAAAAAAATTGCAACAAAAATGGAAACAACATAAGTGACTACCTATAGGGAATCATAAATAGGACATATATACATGTAATGAGGTAATATTTTGTAATGTCAGCTTTTTTGTTTTTTGCTTGACTTTTTTTTTTGGCTGGTATATTGATTGCATGCCTTGCTTCGGGAGATGAATGACACAGTAGAATGCAAATAACAGATCAATAGAGAATATCTGGCTTTTGAGTTCCAAAAGCCTAGACTCTGACATCAAGAAAGTATTTGGAAGCTTGAACAGTGAATAAGAGAAACTTACCTACCTGCAACCACGGATTAAAAATTCGCTGGCCCAGAAGGGTAAGGAAGAGGGGAAAATAGGGAGAAGTTGGTTAACAGATACAAAATTACATCTAGCTGGGAGGGATAGGTTCTAGGGTTCTATAACATTGTAGGATAAATATGGTTAAACATAAATCATTGTGTATTTTCAAAAAGCTAGAAGAGAGAATTACGAATATTCACACCACAAAAGAATTGTAAATGTTTGAGGTAATGGATATGCTAATTGCTCTGGTTTGATATACATGTATCAAAATATCAGTCAGTATCCCATGCATATGTACAATTATTACATGTCAACTAACAATACAAGAAAAATAAATAAAATAAAATAAAGTAAAAAGAAAATTATCCAAGATCTCCATGCCTGGGGCAATCATTCATTCCTAACAGGGCTGAAAAAGAGAAACTAGCCTTTCTGAAATGCCTTCTATATACCAGGCAGTTTTACATATCCATATTTCATTAAGGGAATCCTCACACAACTTTTTGGGAGAGAGCTCTTAAGAGTTCCAGTTTTAATGATGTCTGAGAACAAGTCCAAGGTGACATTGTCAACATGTGGTTAGCAGGTGCCATAAGTGGATTCCAAATTTTGATGTATTTTACACCAAAGACCATTTTCTTTAATTCAGGAAAATTTTACAAGCTAGGTATGATTTTAGTTTAATTTTAAAGATGAGGAAAATGAGTCTCACAGAGACCAAGATTCCACAGTCAGAAAGTGACAGAGCCAGAATTACAACTCAGACTGCCTGTAGAGTTCATGTTAACCATGATGTCAACCTGCCTACTCAGACTTTTGGTTCAAGATGATGTGCCGAGCATGTGTTTAAGCTTCTGATCCATCCTACGGACCCATTAAGTTAATGTTACTCATTATAAGTTTTTTTTTTGTTTTTTTTTTTTTTGTTTTTTTTTTTTGCTGTTTTCTTTTTAGCTATGGAAACTAATGTTTTGATAAAGACTTAAAAATAAATAGAACAATAACACTTAAAATTACAATAGAAACCACCAAAAGAACAAAAATAAGAAACTGTTAAAAGTTGTGGTCTCTGGGAAGTGGCACAGAAAGGTAAAATTTACTTTTTATTTTACATAGTTTGAACTTTGTATTACTGTGTACATTTTCTGTTTCTATATTGTTTCATTCAGAGAAAAAAATTAAAGGAAGGAAAAATAAAACAAGGAAATTGAAGGACGAAAGAAGAAATAAATATGCATGAAATTCCACACAATAGAATGTTAAGCAGCTGCCCAAAAGATGGGGACAGATTTATTGTCCTGCCACGAAAAAGTCTCTAAGACATATTGATAAAATAATAATAATAATAATAATAATCCTGGTATCAAAAAAAAAAAATAATAATACCTGGGTTGGGAGAAGAGGAGTTAGAAGGAAAGCATATATGTGCCCCAGAAAGGAGCCTTCCATTTAAGACTGAATTCAGGGGTTCAAGAGTGGGAGGTAACGAAGTCTGAGAGAAAAGAAAACTTGCTTTTTGTTAAATGCCTGGAAAATGACAAGATCCACAATTTTGGCAGTATCCTGACATAATGCTGAAAGAATAGAGTAAGAAGATCTGTGTGGTGTAACTAAAATATGAGAGAGCTTGCAAGATTTTCCCTAAATCCAACATGGCAGAGTAATTCCCTGTGTCTGAGAGCAATGTAGACATAGCAAAGAGATCCGCAGGTTCTGAAGGGACTGAAATGTGATCCAGGGATGATCAGCAAAGATCTACGTGAATCAGTGACCGAGGACCAGATGGGACAATATACTCCTCTGCATCTGTCTGCTTGGAAAGACCGCAACCAAGGAGAAGATGCCATACTCATGCCCTACACCCTCTGTTCTATATAACCCTCAGGTAACTCAGACAAATGCCGTGCAGGAAAACCCTGAACTCACACAGATCACGTTTTGACTACTCAGGAGAATAGAATCCTTTTTTTTTTTTTTTTTTTTTTTT
>NW_016806193.1:403418-405960 GCF_001698545.2 Rhinopithecus bieti
TTTGCTGTTTTCTTTAGCTATGGAAACTAATGTTTTGATAAAGACTTAAAATAAATAGAACAATAACACTTAAAATTACAATAGAAACCACCAAAAGAACAAAATAAGAAACTGTTAAAAGTTGTGGTCTCTGGGAAGTGGCACAGAAAGGTAAAATTTACTTTTATTTTACATAGTTTGAACTTTGTATTACTGTGTACATTTTCTGTTTCTATATTGTTTCATTCAGAGAAAAAAATTAAAGGAAGGAAAATAAAACAAGGAAATTGAAGGACGAAAGAAGAAATAAATATGCATGAAATTCCACACAATAGAATGTTAAGCAGCTGCCCAAAAGATGGGGACAGATTTATTGTCCTGCCACGAAAAGTCTCTAAGACATATTGATAAAATAATAATAATAATAATAATAATCCTGGTATCAAAAAAAAAAAATAATAATACCTGGGTTGGGAGAAGAGGAGTTAGAAGGAAAGCATATATGTGCCCCAGAAAGGAGCCTTCCATTTAAGACTGAATTCAGGGGTTCAAGAGTGGGAGGTAACGAAGTCTGAGAGAAAAGAAAACTTGCTTTTGTTAAATGCCTGGAAAATGACAAGATCCACAATTTTGGCAGTATCCTGACATAATGCTGAAAGAATAGAGTAAGAAGATCTGTGTGGTGTAACTAAAATATGAGAGAGCTTGCAAGATTTTCCCTAAATCCAACATGGCAGAGTAATTCCCTGTGTCTGAGAGCAATGTAGACATAGCAAAGAGATCCGCAGGTTCTGAAGGGACTGAAATGTGATCCAGGGATGATCAGCAAAGATCTACGTGAATCAGTGACCGAGGACCAGATGGGACAATATACTCCTCTGCATCTGTCTGCTTGGAAAGACCGCAACCAAGGAGAAGATGCCATACTCATGCCCTACACCCTCTGTTCTATATAACCCTCAGGTAACTCAGACAAATGCCGTGCAGGAAAACCCTGAACTCACACAGATCACGTTTTGACTACTCAGGAGAATAGAATCCTTTTTTTTTTTTTTTTTTTTTTTGAGACGGAGTCTGGCTCTGTCGCGCAGGCTGGAGTGCAGTGGCCGGATCTCAGCTCACTGCAAGCTCCGCCTCCCGGGTTTACGCCATTCTCCTGCCTCAGCCTCCCGAGTAGCTGGGACTACAGGCGCCCGCCACCTCGCTCGGCTAGTTTTTTGTATTTTTTAGTAGAGACGGGGTTTCACCGTGTTAGCCAGGAGGGTCTCGATCTCCTGATCTCGTGATCCGCCCGTCTCGGCCTCCCAAAGTGCTGGGATTACAGGGTTGAGCCACCGCGCCCGGCCGAGAATAGAATCCTAAAATGAAATTAGGTTGAGTAAAAGAAAAATAAAGGCAATTAAATGTCTTCCATAGTTGAGTTAGTGAAATGAGATAGTCTCTGTGAGGTACCATGGACTATTATGTATCTATTAAATATAATGAAGCAAGTAAATATACTGTGATATAAAAGATCTGCAAGATAAATTTTAAATTAAAAAAGACAAGATGAAGAACAATTTGAATAATGTATATTCTATTTGCAGAAAAATGCTATATGTTCTAAATGTTCCAAGGATATGAATGACACAATCAACTGTGAATTTCCCTAGAGACTGAGATGTTCCATTTTATATTATTTTATAAAGTTTCCTTATAAACTAAAATCATGTATTCCTTTTGTAATAAATAATAAAATATCCTTTTTGTCTTTACATCATGTTTAATGATCCATTACATTGAATTCGAATTCCATTTTTGAAGCATTTATTTCTATAATTTCAGAATAAAGGATGAAAACATTGTATCTTAAATATTTTTTGGCTGTAGCATAAATCTGCCAAAGAGAATTAATTTCGTTTTCTTTTTTAGTTACAAAGAGTGTTACACTGTGCCTTTGAGGAAAACTTTCCTTCATCATTCCTGTAAATGTGGACATGCAACTTTTCTCACCACAGAGCTACAGAAAACATTTCTAAAAATGTGCTGATAACAGAACAAGGAGGAATGATTTGAAGAGCTGAAGAGCTGCACAAAATCATGCATTTTCATACCCCTTAGCATATGGTCATGCATGCCGTTAATGGACACTGAGCAAATCACCAGAATTTATATATGCAGATAAGAATGGTTCCATTCAGGCTGGGCACAGGGACTCACGCCTGTAATCTTAGCACTTTGGGAGGCTGAGGCAGGCAGATTACCTGAGGTCAGGAGTTTGAGACCAGCCTGGCCAACATGGTGAAACTCTGTCTCTACTAAAAATACAAAAATTAGCCAGGCAAGGTAGCACACGCCTGTAGTCCCAGCTACTTGGGAGACTGAGGTGGGAGGATCGTTTGAACTGGAGATGTGGATGTTGCAGTGAGCTGAGATTATGTGACTGCACTCCAGCCTGGGTGACAGAGTGAGACTCTGTCTCAAAAAAAAAAAAAAAAGGGTTCCATTTTGTTTTCAGTTATTCTAAACCACTGATAATATTTGGCAAGTCCATTTATAGAACTGTTTTAGAGTTTATGGGACA
>NW_016806193.1:406083-429349 GCF_001698545.2 Rhinopithecus bieti
AAAAAAAAAAAAAAAAAAAAAAAAAAAAGAATGGTTCCATTTTTGTTTTCAGTTATTCTAAACCACTGATAATATTTGGCAAGTCCATTTATAGAACTGTTTTTAGAGTTTATGGGACATTCTTTTGAATGTTTAGATGCCAAATAATCACCATTTGAAGGTGGATTTAAATTTTAATAGCAGCCAAAGGCCATTTAGAGTCAAGTATGGTAAATAAGAAAGTCACTCAATTTGGATAATAAATTCACAGGAAAAAAAAAAAACATATATAGTAACTACAAAACATGATTGTTCTCCGAGCTCTGAAGGAAACAATGTCATATCCTCCAAAATAAACTACTGAATGTTTTGAACAACTGTAGCATCATTTGGACAACTGCATTGCCTTCCTAAAGACTACCTTAAAATAATAATTTTGATGAATAAATCCTAGTCCCTGTTAAAAATAAGCCTAACTGACTTATAGCAGCATTCTATATATTGTATTTATTTAAAAATATTGATCTATAAGATTTTCAAAGCTAGTCAGTACTTTAGATCAGCACTTTTAAAATTGTAGGAAAAGATCTACTAGTGGGTTGTGAGATCAATTTAGTAGTTGCAACCAATATTACAAAATTAGAAGAGAAAATAACAGAGTACATCAGAAGTTGCTGCACTATTATTTTATCAAACTTTTGTTTCAATTAAATATTTTTATGATATATTATGTATTTAGTGAAAATTTATTGAGCACTGAGTATGTGTTTGACCAGGGTTTTAGACAAGGGTCTTGCCATTGTTCGAATTTGAAGCCAGATAATTTTTTATTGTGTATATGATTGGTGGGGAGGCGGGTCTGTCATAGGCATTATAGGATGTTTAGCAGCATCCTTGGTATTATGAGCTGAATTGCATTCCTCCAAAATTTATACGCTGGAGTCCTAATCCCTAGTACCTTGGAATGTATTTGGAGATAGTCTTTAAATAGGTAATTAAGTTATATATAATTTATATATAATTAAGTTATAATGAAATCATTAGTGTGGGCCCTAATCCAATATAAATGGTCTTCTTATAAGAATGGCCCAGACAGGAACAGAGGGAAGATCATGCGAAGACACAGGGAGAAGATGGCCATCCATGGAAGAGGCCAAGGAGAGAGGCCTTAAAAGAAACCTGCCTTTAGATACCTTGATCTTGGACTTGCAGCCTCCACAACAATGAGAAAATACATTTCTGTTCAAGCTCTCCAGTCCAAAGGATTTTGTTATGGCAGCCCTTGTTGGTTTTTACCCACTGGGTGATAGTAGCACACCTTTGTTTGTCACCTGTCGTGACAAACACATCTCTCTCCAGACATTGCCAAAAATTCTCTTGGGGGGTCAAATAACCTCCAGTTTGAGAACCATCGCCTAGACATATCTGGTTGTACTGCTAATAATATCAAAGCGAATTTCTCATTGTGTGTTGCTGTCAAAAAACTTGAAAATCTCCAGCTTTGAACCCTGCCGTGGCACTCTGGTACCTAACGATTGGGTGGCAGATGTACTAAGATACTGATGATCATTTAGCCTGAATAGCCTAGAGAGACAGAATCCCTGGGCCTGCCATGGCTGGCCTTGAACCAGTTATGCCAAGGTACTATACAAATACAAATTTTGTGTATGCTGTGATATAAAAAAGGCTCAGTAATACTAATTTATGATACTCCCTTTCACTTTTTAGATGGGCAAAATGTGAAGTAACTTAGTTAAATAATCATTTGCTATGATTCATCGCCTTAGTGGCAGAGGTGAGATTAAGAACTCATGACTTCTATCAGGGATTTACAATTACAGTGGTCATTTTTAAAGAGTTGTTTCTTGAGGGCAAAAAAAATCATTTTACAAGGATGGTACCTCAACCTAAGTTTTCTAGAATGCAAAGCCTGAGGCAAAATTTACATGCCAATGCTGAATTGGGGTATGCAGTTTTAGGACTGGAACAGTGGGGAAAGGGAAGTGAGGAAGAAACAGGTGGAAAAGCAAATACAAAGTGATACATGACCATGCTGGCCACAGCTTGACAGAAAGCACAGCTGGTTGGTTGGTCATGCAAGATTTTCTTGAGAGACAAAAGAATCATTGCTCTGAGGCCCAATGTGCTTGGGAGTGGTAGGGAGAGAAACCATAAGGAAGTTATCTAGTGTCTTCTTCCTTTGTCTTTTTTCCCAGACAAATTTTGCTCCATAGGGCATTAACTCCCCTGTACTTCTAGGTTGTGATACTGGATCCTTCCAGGACACTGATAATGAAAATAGATCCTGCTTTCCAGAGGGCAGGGTGTTACCTGGGCCCAATAGTGGTGGAAATATGAGTCCACTCAGGTGAACCGAGTGCTGTGATTTTCCCTATGGCAAGAGTGATGGGAACCATGCCAAAACCTAGCCCTAGTCCAACAGAAGACAGAGGCAACCACCAGTGTATGGAGACAGTGGCCAAGCAGCCAAAGTCCAGAGCCAAGTAGGTCCAAGTATACCCAGGGAAGCACAGACACGAGATTCACTACAAATGATATGCATTGCCTAGCTAAGTTAGAGACCACCATAACTCCAATGGTAACACTTATGTTGGGCTCACAGTCAGAAGATCTGACCCAAGGCAGGTTTGCCTGCAATACGCCTTCTCATTTCTCTGGGTCTCCATTTGTTTATTTGCATACTACTAAAATTGGATAAGAGAAGAGATTGAAAAGTCAAATGCTAGTGGCCAGACAATAAATACAAATTGAAGGATTGGCTACCTCTGAATGTGTTAGTCTGGAGATGGAGTAAACTTGAGTGAATGTGTTTTGCATGAAGAGGGCAGCCTTACATAGCTGCAGCTCCTGATGGGAACATGGACTGAGTATTGCCAAATATGCAGTCCTTTTTAAGGGGAGAAGCTGGAAGTCTGAATTTTCATGAGATGTATCCATATTTATAAATGTTTGTTCAATTTTTTTGGAAAACACTGTATGAGCCAAGCAAAATACATCTGTCAGCCACTTGGACCACCAGTTGGTCATCTCTCACCTAGATGATCTCGAAGATTCTTTCAGCCTTCACATTCTCCAAAGTGTAATGTCCTTTTCATGGTTTTCCCTGCCAGATGATACTTTTTTAAGTGCTTACTGTGTACTGGAATTGTGTGAGCACTTTACATAGGTTATCTCATTTAATCTTTATGCAATTAAAATTGCTGCATAATGAACCACTCTAAAACTTAGTGACTGAACAAAACAACAGTCATTTATTTAGCTCATGAATTTTGGGCAGCAATCAACAGAGGAAGTTCACGTCTGTTCCACATGGTGTCAGTTGGGGCAGCTTTACGAAGGATCGAGGATCCATTTCCAAGATGTCACACTTGCAAGATTGGTGAGTTGGTGCTGGCTGCCAGCCAGGAGCTTGGCCACAGCTGAGGGCAAGGGCCCCAGATACTTTTCCTGTGGGTTTCACCATGAGCATCTAGGACTTTTTCTTACCATGGCTGTGTGGTGGGGTTCCTAGAAAAAGCATCTTTTCATATAGCAAATGGGAGCTGCCATTTCTCAAGAGCTCAGAAACTGATGCAAGACATTCCATTGGTGAAGTAGTCACAGAGCCCAGATTAAACAGTAACATAAATCAGCTCCACTTCCTGATGGGAAGTGTCATATAATTTGGGGCCTATGTTTCAAAATTGCCACATCTTTAAACAACCACAAGAGATACACTGGCTATTAATACATCCCAATGTTACAAACAAGGGAACTGACACAAAGAGGGACTAAGTAATTTACCCAAAGTCACACAGCTCTTACATGTCATCTAAGGCCTAAGTCCAGGTCTTTCTGTCTCCACAAACCCCAAGCTCCAGTGACTCTGCTGTTCTATGTCTTCTTGTGATTAGTATGTATAAAACTCCCCATAGTTCAGAATGTATAGCATGGATTTGTTGCTTGAGGGTAAAGAACCCAGGGGTTCCATACATTGAGAAAAATATAGGTAGGGACTTTATCTGGTATTGGGTAGACAGAAAAAGTGAAGGAGCTCAGTAACCTACCAAAGAAATAGTGGAAAGATTAGCAGATCAGTGATCAATATGATGCCTGAATTTAAGCGAAACAATAATATACCTGAAAGCCACTCTTACAAGCCTGTTTGAAAAAAATCATTTCAAATAGAGATGCACATATCCATTAAGCATGCAGAGAAACTCCTTGAGCTTTTAAGAGAGAAAGTGCTCTATATGAAGGGCAATTTTATTATAAACGGAAACAACTCCTACCGGCACATAGCAGGCATATGTGTGTATTTTTACAATTGTGTCTCCAGAACTAAATGTTAAATAGGGCCTAATATTTTTGTGTTTTGTGATGTAAGTGGTAGTCTGACATTCAACAGAAGTTCAGTATATTAGTTAGTTCTCACACTGCTATGAAGAAATACCTGAGACTGGGTAATTTATAAAGGAAAGAGGTTCAATTCACTCACAGTTCTGCATGGCTGTAGAGGCCTCAGGAAACTTACAATCATAGCGGAAGGCAAAGGAGAAGCAGGCACCTTCTTCACAGGGTGGAAGGACGGAGTGAGTGCAAGCAGGGGAAATTCCAGAAGCTTATAAGATAGTCAGATCTCCTGAGACTCACTATCACAAGAACCGAATGGGGGAAACCGCCACCACGATTCAATTACTTCCACCTGGTCCCGCCCTTGACACGTGGGGATTATGGGGATTAAGATGAGATTTAGGTGGGGACACAGCCAAACCATATCACTCAGTTCTACCCTATCAGAATAGCCCTTGCTCTCTAAAAGAAAATATAAAATGGTTTAAAATTCTGTAGCGTGCAGGCACATTACTGGCTTGTTGATTGAACAAATTTCTTCCAAGAAGGAAGATATATGAGTCTTTCAAAACTATAGAAATAATTTAAATGTGTTTTTAAGTATACAGTATTAGTGGCAATTTGGTTTCTAATGACATTCTTCACCTGCCCCTCCACCCTCCCGAGATGGAGTCTCAATCTGTGGCCCAGGCTGAAGGTAGTGGTGCAATCTTGGCTCACTGCAACCTCCACCTCCCAGGTTCAAGTGATTCTTCTGCCTCAGCCTCCTGAGTGACTGACATTACAGACACCTGCCACCATGCCTGGCTAATTTTTGTATTTTTAGTAGAGACGGGGATTTCACCATGTTGGCCAGGCTGGTCTCGAACTCCTGACCTCAAGTGATCCACCTGCCTCAGCTTCCCAAAGTGTTGGGATTACACGCGTGAGCCACTGACCCCAGCCAATGGCATTCTTTAAGTTTGAAATGTATGACTTTTAACAAAAGGTATACATTAACAAAAACAAAACCTTTCCTCCTTCTTTAGCTTTAAGAAACAATGTAAGGACAAGTTTTATTTTCTAGTAATAAAAATATATGCTTTCATAATGTTCCATACACTAAAATGTGGGAAGCAGGAAAATTTATTAATCACTAGACATTCACATTTCATGTGGGCTGTGAATATCACCACTGTTATCCTAATACCTAGTGAAGTGTTTATGTTGAGTAGACATTCAATAAACCATTATTGAATGAATGAGATTTTTCATTTAAGAAATGATATTTAGACATATAGTCCACATCCACTTAATGGATTTAAAGTGGATGCATCAATATTTAATATTGCATTTTACCTCACTTCCCTTATTTGCTATAGAGCAGGAAGAGTATTAAACATCATCTCTCCTAAATTTTTTCTACAAGTGAAAAAATTGATTCTAGAAACACAGACTCTAGCAAACCTGGCCAAAGTTCACAGATGCTGCAAAGATCCAAACCAGGTAACTCCCAATCCAAGTGAACAAAGTAATACTCATTGCTGATGTGAAAGGGAAACATGGCTATCCCTTACCAAACCGAGTGTGCCCATGTTCCCTAACTAGAAGTTGGCCCAGGAAAGAGAAGAAGTTATAAACTAGTTTAATTATTTCTGATTTCTTTTTCTATTTTTTTAGCACCATTGCCCTGTTACTATTTTCACCGCTGTTACATTGCCTGTTTGACTTAGAACATTCAAATGTTGAAAACTCAGGTGTTTGTTGTATTTAGTATTATAGTGCCTAGTATCTTGTAGATGCTCAATACATTATTAATGGAATAAAACAAAAATAAAGTTGTGTTGTTGTAGCATCCGCATGTGTCTCACTTGTCAACATACTGGTTATATTTATGGAGGCTCACTCAGGGCTGGCTTCTCCACTAGACCCAGTAACCACGGTGCCTAGAGTCCATGGTACTCTTAGGGAATTGTGAAGATATTTTTATTTTGTAAGTCTAAGGGAAAAAAAAAAACTGAATGTAATCAGCTTAGGTTATATTCATCTTTATACCAATACAGTAAAAAAATGCAACCGTTAATATAATTTTGTGGAGATAGGCCTTATGAAAGTCATAATGTGGCCCTGAGCTTTTCTTGGGTGCTTTAAGAACTGATGTGCAAAGTTATAGAAGTGCACTGAGCTCGTTGAGAACTTATAGGCATAAAAATAGAGCTCAATGTGTGTCCTCAAAAGTTGGAAAAAGTGAGCTGGTATTTGAAAATATATCAGGTTAACTAACGGTGGACTAAGCAAAGGAGAGTTGGAAAGTCTGAGTGACTTGCTGTCTCGGTTTGTTGGGGAAAAGGATACAAGAGTTTTTCCCACCAACCACCATGGGCCACATGTCAAAGAACCATCTTGGATCCTCTTAGGTTCTGTCTTAAAGGGTTTTCCTAGAATGTCAATAGGACCTCAAAAGAAGAGAATCTGAGGGGACTTCTAGCTGCAGAAGGAGTAAGTGACCCGTGAAGCAGAGTCACCTTTGCTGAAGTCAAAGAGGGGCAGGTAAGTGGTCCCCAATAGTGGAAATTGAGAGAATCTTTCTGAATAAGAGAAAATCTTTTAGGATGGGAAAGAATGGAGCCAATTTATAACAGTGTCAATCAACTAAGGGCCCTCCTGCTCCACCACCCCTTCTTTATTGCTATCAGAAAGCTGTCAGTTAAGAGGAAGAGGAAGAGAAACCAGGAGAGAAAGAAGCAAATCCCAGCATCTTCTACTATGTGCAGGCTTCTCACCTCCATTAGGCCCCGGCTGCAGAATAGGGGAAGATTTAACCTTCAATCAGTTTTGCAATTTTTATTATTATATTGGACTGGGAATTACAAATTTTAGATTCATGATCATTTGAAATGACCGTACACCTTTTTATTAAGACAGTAATCAAGAGTCATGCCTGAGGTTTCTTTCAGGAGCCTGAGGAAACTTCCCTCCACCAGCCCCCTACTAAATAAATTTTAAAAGAATTATGGAAGTCTGAAACAAAAAAGCAATTTGTTCAGTATCACTAATTTCAGCAAAAATAAAAAATATTATAAAACAGTTCATAACTTCAGACGCGGTTTCACAAATTCAGATTTCCTGTCACTTGAATATTCATTGTTTCACACTGTGGAATAAGTGGTCTTAGTGGAAAAAAGCAAGCAAAATGAGCACAGAATTTAACTTATGATTGTATGTGCCAAGGTATAAGTGAGAGGGGAAGTCCCCAAAGACAGCCTTTATTAAAGATTCATTGATAACATGCCATCTAGACAGCAAAAGGAAAGGGCTGGGTGACACTGAAGAAATCATTATGTTAAGTTGTGGATAGATGAACAAATTACTTGATCCGTTGTTGACACATACAGCATATGTGTTTAATTGTGATAACTTCTGTTTCTATTTAAATATTTATAGAAAATATAGAAAACAATTGACCCTTGAATAACATGTGGGTTAGTAGTGCTGACCCCCCACAAAAACTCATGTATGACTTTTGACTCCCAAAAACACAACTACTAATAGCCTGCTGTTGACCGGAAGCCTTATCGACAGCATAAACAATCCATTAACACAAATTTGTATGTTAAATATATAATATGCTCTATGCTTACAACGAAGTAAGCTAGAGACAGGAAAATATTATTAAGAAAATCACAAAGAAGGGAAATATATTTACTATACTTTAAGTAGAAGTGGATCATCATAAAGGTCTTCATCCTTGTCTTCTTCATGTTGAATAAGCTGAAGGAGGAGGAGGAAGAGGAGGCATTGATCTTGCTGTCTCGGGGTGGTGGAGGTGGAAGAAAATCCACATATACATTAACTCACATAGTTCAAACCCATGTTTCTCAAGGATCAACTATAGTTTGAAAATTTAGAAAACTTAATATCAGACTTCTTTTATTACAAGGGAGTTTATGGAATTATTTGGCACTGAAAGTGAATTTTCCAATTGTACTACCTTTTGAAATTTTGCACTGTGTCAATGCTAGAAATTTATTTCAATTTTAGGTAATTTTACTCACATGAAATATTTGTGAAGAGACTTTTGTTATAATTTTAATACTAAGACCACTGAGAAACCATTATATATTTAAATATCCTTCATATTTATTCCCTCGATTATGATATAGGCATAAATTCTATTTTCCTAATAATATAAGTATATAATTTGCTTGTAAATAAAAAATTATTCTCACAAATGCTTGACCATGGAAAGGTGGGTGTGGGAGTTCAAGTTGAAACAAATATGTGTACAACTGCTTTTGAGAAATGAAGACCAGGCTGAGTGCAACAGCTCACACCTATAATTTCAGCACTTTGGGAGGCCGACGTGGGTGGATCACTAGAGGTCAGGAGTTCAAGACCAACCTGGCCAGCATGGTGAAACTCTATCTCTACTAAAAATACAAAAATTAGCTAGGCATGGTGGCGGGCGCCTATAATCCCAGCTACTTGGGAGGCTGAGGCAGGAGAATCACTTGAACCCAGGAGGTGGAGGTTGCAGTGAGCCACTGCATTCCACCCTGGGTGACAGAGTGAGACTCCATCTCAAAAAAAAAAAAAGAAATGAAGACCAATCCTAGAATTTATGTAACAGCCACTCCTCTTTGGTTCTTTTAATGTGATTATTGTTATTACCAACAATTGTGTCTCAGATGAAAAGAAATTTAAAAATATTTGCTCATAGAAACACTGCTAGATAAGCCTTTGTAAAGACTTTCTGTACCACAAATATCTACCTACTGCTCTACACAGAACTGATATTCTAAGCACTCCATATTGCATTTCATCCAATATCATCTTATTCAAACTGTTGCATTCTACTTTTATTGGTCACCTAATATGTGCCAGACACTGAGCTTAGCAACTAATGGGCTACAAATATGAGTAATCCATATTTTCTGGAGATCATATATTCATTCAACAAACATTTTCTCTGTGGCTATTATGTGCCAGATTTCTTAAGGGAGTTGGAGGTACCTAATTTAGTCTAGAGCATTAGGTAAGACTTCTAAGGTTAGAAACGGACACTAAATTAAGATAACCATAGTAAAACCAGAGGATTATAAATGCTAAGATAATATTTTCAAATACAAAGAGCATAGGATAAAAATGACTAAAGGAGGTAGAAATCTGGAAGCCTTTACAAAGCAGATGCCATTTGAACTGAGCATTGAAGGGCTTTGTATTAGGGGACAGTCTAAAGTACTCTCAGAACCAAAAAACCAATCCCAAAACATAATAGCATGAACAAAGTACGACCTTATTACAAATACAGTGTCAGATAAACCTATGAACCTCCAGACATGACTTTCATCTTTGGCTCCAAGGTGGCTGCTCTTGCTCCCCAGCTATCAGGAAGAGAGAATAGCACTAAGATAAAACAATAACTCCTTAAGATGTTTTGAAAACTTTTCTTAAGATCAAATGATTTTGCAAGAATCATCAGTCATAAGATTAAAATAAATCAAACCAAGGGACATACGCTGATTGAGAATGTGGGTGAACCAGTTCTCTAATATTTAATTAGGCAGTTGGGACTGACTGGTAGCTAAATAAAAGTCTCATCAGTATCTTCAGATTGCAGTTGTGATCTGAGAGATGTATATTTCATACCTTATACAATTAGAAGGTATAAAATTTGTTCAAATTCTTGAGAAATACTGACTTCAAACTTGGCTTGGTTTTTGGTTGTATGAACGTGGGCCAGTAATTTAACTTATCTATGCTTCAGTTCCATTATTTATAAGATGTGGATAATAATAACTACTTCATAGTGTTATAAAGAGATTATCACAGTGCCTGGCATGTAGTAAATGCTGAATAAAAGTAACTTACAATGAGACTGTTGACAATATCTTTTGACCACGATTTAGAGATAAAAATTCTCTTTTCCTTCCCTTCCCTTCCTTCCTTTTCTTCTTTCCTTCCTTCCTTCCTTCCTTCCTTCCTTCCTTCCTTCCTTCCTTCCTTCCTTCTCTCTTTTTAAGTGTTTATCCTTTTAATCTGTTTTCTATTTCTGGCGAAGAAACTATGTAATTTTACCTTTCTTCTGGGTGCTATTTGCTAAGCAGGTGTAAAACTGCAGTGCAATATAATTTAGTAAAAACCTAATTTTAGGTATTGGATTCATGCTTCTTCTCTCTGTGTGAGTGGATTGGGCAGTATCCTCACATGTTAGCCCAGCTATGTGAAAGAAAGTAGGCAGGCAGAGATTATAACCATTGCCAAAGGAGTCCATTTTCTATTATCTTAATATTTAAATTAATGTGAATTTTACTTTTCTTAAAGGTTTAGGTTAGGAAGGAATAAGGAAATGATCCTTTTAATTGCGAGCAGGGTAAGGTTTTCTTTTACCACATTCAGAGCAGATGCAAAAACTATTTTGTCATATTGAAGTGCAAGGTCTAAAGACTGGAGAATATAATAAAGTGAATGCATGCAGTATACTTTGGATTACATACTTTTATTAAGTATATGGTAGAATCCATTGATCTTTCCTATCTTCATCATCTATGTTTTACATATATAAATATCTCTTCCCTAAAACAGAAGTAAAACTATTAGAGATTGTACATATTGCTAAGCAAAACTCATTTTAAGAAAATGAGTTTTAAAAAACTCTGCCAAATCTCAACTTATAACCATCAGGAACATAAACAATCTGCTGTATTATATAATCTTAGGATTATATGTATTTCATTTATATAGCATCTACATATATTAATATATTTAATCTATAGTTTTAGGATTATCCAATAATGTATGTGTATGTGTATCTATACATCCCCCAAAAGAATGTTTTGAATGACCAAATATTCTTGCTAACCTCCAAGGAAAATTCCCAGATCAACTGACAGCCTAGGGGTTCAAAGAGAAAGGAAGAAAAGAGAATTGGGGGAAAAAGTAAGAAATGAGAATTTTGAAAGAAGGAAAGAAAAGACAATAAATGACTTCTTACAAGTATATGTTGTGAGTAGTGGTGTGTGATAACCACACAGGGTGTTAATATCATAGACCATCTCCTTTCCATTGCTGTTGGTCATATTTCTTAGACTTTTAGTAGATGTCTACATTAACTCATCTGCTGCCAGATATTCTTCTGGGTGCCTTACTGTATTAACTCATTTATTCCTTCTTGCTAAGTGATGGAGGTGATAAAAATTATTACCTCCATTTTACAGATAAGGAAACTGAACGACAAGAGGGTGGTGACTTCCCAAGGTCATACAACTAGGAAATGATAAAGCCAGGATATGATGAACTCAGTTAACTGACTCGAACTTGTGTCAACACCTTTATGGAGACTCTTTCCTTGGGATGAAGACTAGGCAAGAATGGAGGGCCATTCTTTGGGCTTTGTTTACTTCACTCAAAAATTGCAGTGTGTGGTGTTAAAACTGACCCAATCGTTCCATAGGCATTTTTTTGGGATAAACATAGAAATTGTCCCTTGTGGTCTTAAAGCTTGAAAGTAACATTTGTTTTATCTAGGTTCCTTCCTCAGGCAATGACCCTCAGGCCTCTCAAAAAAAGTATCAAATAATTGAAACTCACCAGATCAATGCATCCAGACAATGAAATGCCATACCCTTCATTCCTCAGTCCTTATCCCTCCCAAGTTCCTGTTTTCCCACACATAGCTTTGTTTCTTCCCTGCTATATAAATGGTCAGGGAGATGGATTTGAGACTAATCTCACATCTCTTTGGCTGCAGCACCAGATTAAAGCCTTCTTTCTTGGCATACTCATTGTCTCAGTGACTGGCTTTTTGTGTGGCAAGGAGCAGGACCTGGACCAAACCTCTGGTGTTTTGGTAACAGTGTGAAACTAACTCAAAGATGTTGTGCTTCATGAATCTGCGAAAACATGGGAGTGATCCCAGGAGAATGTCAAAAATGATGAGCATTTTGGAAATACACAGTTAATGATGAAAGATAAAAATTACAATGATTGAGCCTTTGAGAAGGGGGAAGAGATTTTTTTTAATTGTGTTCTAGTACGTTCCTGAAATACTAGCAGTAGTCGTAGAAAATGGTGCCCATCTTTACTTCAGTTCTCCAGAGAAATTTTGTTTATGTTTCAGCAAGAAAAATATTTTTGCCTAAAGCTTGTGACATTTTCAAAATTGCAATGAAAACTGCAAATCATCTTTTTCTTGGAAAGTTATGAGAGTAGGAGGAAAATCCTGACTCTGCTGTTTACTCTCTATAAGACCTTAGTTGAGATTTTTAATCTCTTTGAACTGTGTTTTCTCATCTGCATAATGGAAGTAACAGTAGTAGATACTTATAAGGTTGATGAGGAAAGAAAGAATTTATGCCTGTAGAGGCACATAGCATTCTGTCCAGCATCTAATTAATATTAATATTTAATGTATTATTAGAGCCCTTATTATAATTACTGTTGCTATTATTATTCTCTGGGGTCAATGGATTCAATCCTTTTGTGTTAGTTTTGGTCCTCTAATTTGCATGTATTCAAGCCTAACATAATTAACAAAAACCTATTTCATTTGGAACAAATATGGAAATAGAAATAGTAAAAGCATTTTATAAATTAAGTTCACATTGACCATCTATATATGATTTTTTTTTTTTTTTTTTTTTTTTGAGACGGATTCTTGCTCAGTCGCCCAGGCTGGAGTGCAGTGGCGTGATCTCAGCTCACTGCAAGCTCTGCTTCCCAGGTTCACGCCATTCTCCTGCCTCAGCCTCCTGAGTAGCTGGGACTACAGGCGCCCACCACCGTGCCTGGCTAATTTTTTGTATTTTTAGTAGAGATGGGGTTTCACCGTGTTAGCCAGGATGGTCTCGATCTCCTGACTTTGTGATCTGCCCACCTTGGCCTCCCAAAGTGCTGGGATTACAGGCATGAGCCACTGCACCCGGCTCCATATATGAATTTTTATATCAGTTATATTTGTTAATTAAGAATGATCCTATTTGAATGCTAAGATTTTCATAAGAAGCCTATGAAGACTTACGATGTGATGAAGTTTTAAACCAAACGAACATGTATACATATTCTTGCATTTTTTTTGCATCCATTTAAGACACAGGAGCATAAGAAAGTAAAAATGTTTTATTTCATCTTTGGATTGAGAGATAATACTATACTTATTCTAAAATTAGAGTTTTTGAAAATATTTCCACACGATCTCCTGTCCTGTGTACCAGTGGCCCTATGCAAAATCAAACACACAAACAAATAAATGCACAGGCATGCTATTGGCCTTTGCTTTCATATTTACTTACTTAAGGAAAGATTTGGAAATTACAGGTTAGCAGCATGAGCAGAGAGTTAGATATACAACATTTTGACAGACTTCCACTCGTTTCCATGATTTTAGATTTCAAAACATATGGGTAGTGTTTCCTCTTGTATTAAGTTGCTGCAGATAAAGTTTTAAATTAGTTTTTTCTCTTTGTCACAAGAGACATAGGAATATGAAACCCAGGTATATTTTCCTGTGAGAACAAGATTTAATTTGCCTGAATGATGCAAGTTCTTCTATTATAGCTTGGTACTTTGGTTTGTATAGTTTGACTCAAGATTAACCCTCTTTGAGATTCAAAGTGGTTGGTTTTGTAACTTGATTTTCATTTGCTGATTGAGCAAATGTTGAGCTTTACTAAATTGGGCTGAATGTATTTCTTACTACAGTGTAAGCTTTGTGAAGGCAGGAATCTTGGCAAGCTGTTTACAGTACCTAGAACAGTACCAGGGCACGATAGGCACTCAGCCCTTACTTGCTGAAGTTTCTCAACCTTGCACCATTGACATTTTCCAGAAAATTCTTTGTTTTGAATAACTGTCCTCTGAATTGTAGGATATTGAGCAGCATCTCTTGCTTCTGCCCTCTGGAAGCCAGTAGTGTCATCCGCTGCCCCCTCCCCCACCTCGTTGTGACAATCAAAACGTCTCCAAACATTGTTACATGTTTTCCAGTGGAGGAAAGGGTCCAAATCACCCTCTATTGAGAACCAGAGGACTGCAGTAAATAAATGGATTGCCTTGCATATCAAAGGAAGTATTCATAGCTATGGGTGCCTGGCCCAAAACAAAAGATAATTTGGAAATTATTTGATTTACATAATCAATACAGGCCATCAAAATGGATCATTTATACCCACCAAAGTTAACTTTATCCTTCATCTATTGTGATAGATTCGTTATAGTGAGAGGGAAATTACTTTTCATCACCTTGGGGCAAAAGAGAATGGGTCACCCTTAGTCACTAATAGTAATATTGTGGCAGTGTTTATATCATCTGTCCTATCTCCCCCAACCTAGTTCTTTAGGGAACCCAATGTTATTTCCAGGTCTGAATACAGAGGTTCTAACCCAAAGTCTACAAAATATTTAACATTGCAAATGTGATATGAAACTCTGGGTTATTTTGGTGATGCAGCTGTTGGAAGCTCATACATTTCTGGAATGGGAAAAGCATCCTCTGACAATGTGCAATTGTTGTCTAAGCTATTACACTGCCATTTGCCACAATTTTGACTTCCTTCACATGGTGTTTGGAGAAATGGAAAAAATATGCCACCATATTAGTCAGAAGGAACATTGGGTGTGAAGAGAGACCTGAGGGAATAGGCTCAGTAATCTCACTTCCTCTGTGCCAAGTTTTCAACTCAAATGATCTGCAAGTAGGCAATATTTTAAATAAGTCTCTCTCCCCGATAAAGAGATATAAATATGTAGATGACCTAAGGCAAGTTACATAGCCATTCTAAGGGTGGAAAAGGGGAAATTATTATGATACTTAAATGATGTATGTAAAGCACTTAGCACAATGCCTGGCAGGTAGCAGGAACTCAACCGGTAATAGCTATTACAATAATAATTGCCATTATTAAATATATGGAGGAGATCTCATACCCTGTAAGCCAGTTGACTACCATGCAAAGAGGATGAATACAAGGACCATGAGATCATAGGAACCTAGGGTGGAATTTTGGTTCAGCTACTTTACTAGCTGTGTTAGCAGTCAGCTTAGGTTATGTTGTGCTACAGTAAGAAAAGACCCAAATTTTTCAGTTGCTTACACCCCAAAATGCATTTTTTTTTTTTTTTTTTTTTTGCTTAGCTTCATGTCCATCAAGGTCTGGTTGCAGCTCTGCCTATGTCATCCTTACACTAGGACCCAAGTTGTCAGAGTAACCTCTATGTAGAAATCATATTGATCATGGTAGAAGGAAATAAGTTGGCAAATCACTTGGTGGTTCTTAAAACTTCTGCCCAGAAATGCACACATTACCAACAAAATGCCCATATTTTATTGGTCAAAACAATTCACATGGCTACCACTGGGTTCAAAAGGCAAGGATATGTAGATGGGAAGGGGCACTGCAAAGGGCGGCAGGACATTGCTACAATCTACCCTGCCTCTGATATGGACCTCTGAGTGTTCACCTTTGCTTCTGTAGAAGTGATCTGTAACTTACACATGCTGAGGGATTGTGAAATGCAGACTGCCCTAGATATGCTATCTGCAAAATCTCACCGGGTTCTCATAAAAAACAGTTAAGATAGGTATTTTGGCTCCATTTTACAGATTAAAACAAAGAAACAAACTGAGGTCTTGAAGAGGTTAAGTCACTTTCCCCATAAGATCATATACATACGTGGTAGGGTACACACTAAGTAATTGATAGTGTTAGTTCTCCCCCCAACCCTTCCCCCATAGTTGCATAATGGCTTATTTTTGAAACAACTGTTTCTAATTGTTTCAGGCTCTATCTGCATGTAGGAAGAGCAGTAGGAACAAAACTGCCTGACTGCAGATGGTGCAAACAGTCCACTGGAGTACCTACTAACTACATTTCTAGTTTTTCTGTAGCAAAATTCACTAGCAGGGGGCATTTACACTAGAAGCTGCCTCCCCCTCCCCAACAGCGAATTACTGATTTCCGTATTTCTCATCCACTTCTACATATCAAATACCTGCGCCCCAACACACACACACACACATGAACTCCAAACCATTTTGGCAAATCTTTGTAGTAAACAGATGGACTATCTGTGTTGCTGGGAGACCACACTCATAAATGGAATCCAGTCCAAAGGGAGTGAGAAGGAAGAGGACATATCACTACTTGACGTAGTAGCTAAGAACTCTCCTCTCTCTCCTCCTTCTCTTCTTCTTCCTCTTCCTCTTCCTTTCTCCCCTTCTTCTTCTTTTCTTTTTCTGATTTTAAAAAAATCAATTTTGACTTCACTATCTGCTAGCTGCGCAACCTTGGGCAGGCCACTTTCCTTCCATGGGCCTCAATTTCCTCATCTCTAAAATGGGAATATTAGTATTATTAACTTATGGGGGTTTGTAAATATTTAATGAAGTAATGATTTGTAAAGCCCTTAGCACAGTTTTCAGCTCATAGAAAGAACTCAGTTGTTCGATTGTTGTTGTTTTTATTATAATCAGCAAGATTAGCCCACTAAGAGGAAACAACATGAACTACCTTTCACTAAGTTTCAAGAAAAGAGTGTAACTTTGGAGGAGTGACCCAGAGTTATAAGTTTGGCGGGGAAGTTCATTTGGGGGTCAGATCTCAGGCAAAAGATCTCAGTAGAAATAAAATGAGTTTGAAAGGTACCTAAATTTCATTCCCTGTTTAGCCTTTCATGAGATGTTTTACCTTGGCCAGTTCATCCTTGCTAAATCTGTTTTCCACTGGCACATGGTCCCACATTCAAGATTAATTTGTTTCCATCTCTTCTCTCTAGGCAGTTTCCTCCGTCCTGGTCCTCTGCGCTGGCATCCACAGGCCAAGATGGATCCCCTGCCCTGTGCCCATGGCCCCTGTGCTCTGCTCTGCATCACTGTCCAGACCACATTGCAAGTTTTGCTTCCCCTTCTGCTTCCCCTGGGGGAAGTGGCAATGCTTATCCTGTTTTTCTTGTGTACTCCAGCACCTAAGCACTGCCTGCCCACAGGAAGGATGCTCTATAAAGGCTGGAAGGAATGAAAGAGTCAACAAATAGTTATTTTTTATTTTTAGGTATTTATCATTATTATTATTATTTTGCTGTTCGGAAGTCATCAGAACTCACACAGATGTCCCATGTAAGGTGTGGGTGTCTTCCTCCTACCTGGAAACCCCTTCTTCAGGTGGACAGCCGTCTTGCTGACCGTTCCAAGCCCGCTTTCCCAAACCAACAGACTTAAAGTTTCCCCAGAGCCAGAGGGCACCGGGCGCACGGCTAAGCCTGCACCAATGCCTGTGGGCCCTGCCTCGCCCACCTCCTCGCCCTCCCCTCTGGAGCGCGGCTGGCCAATGACAGCCTTCTCCTGGCTGCATGGGTTTCCCCCTCCCCTGTTGTCTCTACCCTGCCCCAGCTCTTCCCTGCCCACCCCTCGCTGACTCGCCTCGCCTCGCCTCCCCGACGCTCTGGGTTCCCGGAGCGCAGAGCCCAGCGTTAGCGAGTGGGCTCCCGGAGGCCCCCTGCCCTCGCCGGGCTGCTCCAAGGTGTCGCTCCTCTGGCTGCTCCCGAAGGGGCTTCTGGCCCTGAGGACGGTGGTGCCAAGCGAACTTCCTTTTTAAAAAGAACTGGTGGATGAGAAGAGCGAGCGAGGGCGAGCTATGGACCCTGTGAGTCAGGTGAGACAGAACTGGGCAGGGCGGCTGGCTGGGAGCGGGGCGAGGGGCGGGGTTGCCGCGGCTTGGGAGAGGCACCCCCAGCCCCTTCCTCACGCTTTGCTTTCTCTCTCTCGCCTCGTTCCCCCAAAGCTGGCCTCTGCGGGCACCTTCCGGGTGCTGAAGGAGCCCCTTGCCTTCCTGCGAGCCCTGGAATTGGTGAGTAGCAGTGTGTGTGTACAGGGAGGGGCGCCAGGCAGCGAGCCATCGGGTGAGGAGAGGTCGAATGGGGTGCTCCCTGCTCGGTTCTGCTCCAAGCCGGAGATTCAACCCTCAAGCCGGAGATTTCTATCCTGCCCCCTCCTAAGGTGCCGTTCCAAGGTGGTAGGGACAAGATTGAGGCGCTCTGCTTGGAGGCGGGAGTGTGGACGCATTTTTGCAGGCGTTTAGACAAGTGTCGTCTCACCTCACCGCTTGCAGACGAGCAGGGACTGTGGAAAGAAACCTCCCCTTGGGAGATGGGGAGGGGCGCTTGGAGGAGCTGCCGCTGGGCTCTGGCCCCTCACCTGGACCTTCGCGGGGATGAGGGGATGGGTGGAGGACCCATAGCTGAGCGGAGGAACCGGGAAGACTTGGCCAAGCTCAGAAAGTTGGTCAAAACTGGGACAGCTCCTCGGCGGGACTGGGATGCTGGAAGCGCGTGTTCAACTGCTCCGCGGGAGCTCCAGGGAGGGAAAGATGCTGCGAAGCTATTACAGACTGTTATAGACGGCGGCGGGTAGAGAGCAGAACTCCTTTCTTCCCTACTATAGTTTCTTTTCTCTGGCCACTCCTCTAGGGCTTTTCTGATTACACCCAGAAGAGCCCACCAGCCTGTTTGCCATGGCTTTCTTCAGCGACTGGGCTTCAGGAAGTTGTATTCCACTTCTGTAAAACCACCCTGACGCTCCTACTGCAATTTGTGTATGGGCAGAGGAGTGAGGCACAGCAACGGTTACCCACAGGGCCACAGAGCCATGTCAGTGTTGTTGGCTGGATGATGGTTATTCAGAGTGAAATCTGCAGGTCACACGTTTCGTCTTGCTAGGAGCTCCAAAAGGCAAGCAAACCTATCTGAATAGAAAGTTCAAAGCCTGTCATGTAGCATTAATCACAGGCCCTAACACTGACTAGCTGGGAAATTATGTAAGAGCCTGTTCTCTGTTCCCAGATCTTAGCTCTAAGGGCTTGTATCTGGCAGTGACTACATAACTGTGATGATTGTTTACACGGATGATCTACAAGATAATTGCATTTACCTTGTTTGTAGACTTGAATGAAAATGCATGCGTATATCAATTTTACATACACCAAGACAGCTTTCGGAAGGCTTGAATTAGTGGTTCAGAGCTGGCTATTCTCAAACTGTTTGCCTTACAGTCAAGTTAGATAAGCAAGCAATCATCACAGTTCTGGAAACTTTCAGTTTGCTTTCTCAGAATTCTGCCCACATTCATTCATTCAGCCATTCAATAAATATTTCCTGTGAAGTAGTGGCTTTTAGGGAAGAAAATAATAGCTTCATTTTCAAGTTATTATCTCTCAAAACCCAGTTCAAAGACCTGACATCATTTTCTGACACAATCTCTTATTGTCTCACACTCTCATACTAGTTCGTGTTCACTCCAATACTGTGGCAACATGATTTTGTGCCATTGCTCCTCACACAGTCTCTACTGGTATATAAAAAGGTGTTTGTTACCTGGATGAACTTGTTCAAATTACACATTTCTGAACACCAAATCAAAATATTGGGAAGATGGGTGGCCATGAATCTGCATTTTAAATAAGCTCCCTGTATAACTCTTATCCACATTATAATTGGCGAACCACCACTCTAAGCTATACCAGATCCCTCCAAAATTCAAAAGCCCCTTTTACCTCAGTGCCCTGGCTATTTCTATTCACACTGTATGGAATGTCCTCACCTTTCAAGCCTAAAAATAAAGTTTGTCTTTTACCTCAACTAAATGTTACCTCCTCAATGAAGCCTTTTCTCGTATTTATTCCTTCTTCTTTCCTCTATCCCAAACTGAATGATTCACCTCATTCTTTGAACTTCCACTTGATTTTTATTCATTCATAAAAATTTATCACACTGCAAAATACTGTTTTATAGTTCCCCCCTCTTTGGGGGAGGTGTGTGTGTGTGCAGGAGATGTGTGTGAGAGAGAAAGAGTGAAGTAGAGTAAAGGTTACTAAGTTACTACATTTAAATTGTTTGCAGTCCTTCCTCTCTATCTTCTAGGATTCTAAGGCTCCAAAGAGGAAGGGCTTTTTGCTTGTACCTCAATAATTAGACTCTCATTTGTGGAAGAGAACATGAATAATGGACAAAGCAAATTTTAAAAGTCAGATAAGTTAGTTGGTTGATCTACGTTTTAAAAGAGCTGAGCCAGAGACATGAGGAGAGAGAGTACTAGTTGCTGAAAAAGCTAGTAGTGAACAGAGGGAAAGAACATACATTCTGTGTGCACATAATGGCTTGAGGAGTCACTCTGAGGTATCTTTTTCTGTGGGAGATATTGACAATGAAAGGAAATGTGATTTCTTATAGATGGCAGAACATTTCTTCTGTTTGTCTCTGTTTCCCTCACTGGTTCCTTTCATAGTGCTTGGTTAAACAGCAAGTAATCAGCAAAAATTGTAAACCGGTAATGACGGAGCACTTAAAATATCCCAGTTTATCCTGTTTCTGTGAAAGTTTTACAAAGCAATAGACAGCAGCTTTAAACTTGACAGTGTATTTAAGCTGCAATTTCCCCATGCTGTAGAAATAAACATGCATGTAAAGATATATGTGTCTTAGTTTTGGGGTTTTGCATATAACAAAACCACCATAAGCTTATACATGCTGTAGAAATAAACATGCATGTAAAGATATATGTGTCTTAGTTTTGGGGGTTGCTGTAACAAAACACCATAAACTGGATAGCTTATACACAACAGAAATTTATTTCTTGTAGTTCTGAAAACTGGAAAGTCTTAAGATCAAGGTGCCATCAGATTCATTGTTTAGTGAGGGCCTACTTTCTGGTTCACAGATGGAGCCTTCTTGCTATATCTTCTCACAGCAGAAGGGAAGAACTCTGATCTCATCCGTCCCTTATAAGAACACTAATCCCATTCACAAGGGCTCCACATTTATGAGCTAATCATTTCCCAAAGGCCCCACCTCCTAAGACCATCACTTTGGGAACTATATTTCAACATGTGAACTTGGGGGAAGGCATAAACATTCAGATAATAGCAATATTCTCAAGAATATTTATTGTAACATCATCTGTAGTGAAAAGAACTGGAAATAACTAGTAAGTCCATTGTAAGAAAATAATTAAAGTACAATTCATCATGTTATGAAATATTATATTGCCATTAAAAAGAATGAATTAGCCAGGCGTGGTGGCTCATGCCTATAATCTCAACTCTTTGGGAGGCTGAGATGGGAGGATTGCTTGAGCCCAGGAGTTCAAGACCAGCTTAGTCAACATAGGGAAACTGTGCAATTCTGGAACATATTAATTAAAATATGCCTTAACATATATTGCATTTCTAATTCTACTATTTAGTGCAACAGAAGACATTTCTTTTGACAGGAATATCAGCTTAGTCTGCAGATATTTGATTCTTCAGTGTATAATTTTTTTCATTAGTTGAAGTGACTTTTAGTTTTGTTAAAATTATAACCAAACTATTTTCACATCATCCTGTAAGTTAAGTGATATCAAACATAAAAGACATGTTCTCATGTTTCTTTTTCTGACTAAATGTCTGATGCATATCGTTTTTCTATAAGCGATCATTGCTTTTAAAATCAGAAGACCATATTATTCTAATGAACGTACTGCATCTAAATGGATATGAGATTCCATATCAAAAAGATATGCTATGTGTTATTTGACGGAAACTGAAAACAAATTCTGTAAAACTGTTAGTATCAAAAGAATAGGAATACATTTTCTTGTCCACATTATGATCAAATAAATATAATGTGAGATTGTAAAACAGGAAAAGAAATTTAAAACATTAGGCACTGTGGTACATGCCTGTAGTCCCAGCTACTTTTGAAACTGAGGTGGGAGGATCCCTTGAGCCCATGAGGTCAAGGCTACAGTGAACTGTGGTCCCTTTACTGCACTTCATCTTGGACGACAAAGTGAGACGTTGTCTCAAAAAAAAAAAAAAGAATTTAATTAATAGCATTGACCTGCAGGTAAATATATCACTGCATTTGATAAAATTCTTAAGTGAGAAAATATAAGTTTTATTATTTGTATTTGATAAAATTGCTAAATGGAAAAACCAATATTTATCCTTTTAATAAACATGTAGATAATTTATTCAATCATATTTCAAATAATATATAGACTCCCATATTTGCACAAATAAAAAATACAGTTTTGTATGTGAGTGTGCATGTGTGTAATTTGTGTGAACACAGAGGGAAGTATAGATATAAAGCACTGAACTGTTAAAACTGATTTTTTCAGAGGGGTGTAATTTGAGATACAGTAGGTAGAGAATGGGAGAGGCTGATGGTAAACTGTGGTATGCAGGAAGAATTGTGGGCATATCACCTGTCTACAGTTGTGCACACACACAAGAAATTCTTTAAAATTGCTCATATTTTACATTATTTTCTATGGATTACGTACATGAACGGGTATTACCTTTAAAGTCATCTTCTACTTTTGGATTTTATAGCCTGGGGAAAAAATCCGCTTTGTGTACGTGTGCTTTCCTTAGGAAGGGTTCACGGATACAGTAGATTTAAACTCTTAATAACATATAAAAGTCAAACCTTGAGGGGAAAGCTTTAGCCACTTTCAAAGACATGCAGGCAAAACTCCCATATCCTTAATCTCTACTTAAATGAGGTCAGGGTACTTTCACTATCTTTTAGGTCAAAACGGAAAAGTTGGGACATAGCCCTGACTCTGGTGGTCTTTTTCATTTATTCCCTGATGATAAAATAGCTCCAGAAAATCTCTTAAGCCATCATTTGGAAATGGCAAAATATACATTAAACTTTCCCATTTTCAGACCACTCTGAAAAACTAAGTTGGTATAGTCCTGTCTTCCACAGATAATTCTTTTTTTTTTTTTTTTTTCTGAGATGGAGCCTCACTCTGTCACCCAGGCTAGTGTGCAGTGATAAAACAGGTCCAACAAACTTCTTAAACTATCATTTGGAAATGGCAAAATATATATATTAAACTTACCCCATTTTCAGACTACTCTGAAAACTAAGTTGGTATAGTCTTTCCACAGATAATTCTTTTTTTTTTCTTTTT
>NW_016806193.1:431101-446653 GCF_001698545.2 Rhinopithecus bieti
TTTTTTTTTTTCTGAGATGGAGCCTCACTCTGTCACCCAGGCTAGTGTGCAGTGATAAAACAGGTCCAACAAACTTCTTAAACTATCATTTGGAAATGGCAAAATATATATATTAAACTTACCCCATTTTCAGACTACTCTGAAAAACTAAGTTGGTATAGTCTTTCCACAGATAATTCTTTTTTTTTTCTTTTTTTGAGATGGAGTCTCTCTCTGTCGCCCAGGCTGGAGTGCAGTGGTGCGATCTAGGCTCACTGCAAGCTCCGCCTCCCGGGTTCACGCCATTCTCCTGCCTCAGCCTCCCAAGTAGCTGGGACTACAGGCGCCCGCCACCACGTCTGGCTAATTTTCTGTATTTTTAGTAGAGACAGGGTTTCACCGTGTTAGCCAGGATGGTCTCGATCTCCTGACCTCGTGATCCGCCCACCTTGGCCTCCCAAAGTGCTGGGATTACAGGCGTGAGCCACCGCGCCCGGCCCACAGGTAATTCTTATTTTGCTACTTTAGTATTTTGCCAGTTGACCTTTGGTCTCCTTTTTCTCTTTCCTTTTAAAAAATTATGTTAGTACATTCTTTCTTTACTATATACAGTGCACTGAATTTGTACCCGTGGATCTATGTAAAATGAAAAGTGGAGGAATCCACACATCCATATTGTTTAGGACCACATTGGTGCAGACTTAAGGTCATCAAAAGGACTGAAACTCCTCAAAACAATATTTGTGTGGCTTGCATAGTTCTCCAACACAATGCTGCAGCCCTAGATTCTGTGCCTATGGAATAAACTGCTGACTCAATTTGCCTAATTCTTCTAATCGTTATTTTTGACATTTATCCCTAATTTTGCAATACCATTTCTGTTGTAACCCTGGATTTCACATCACCATTCGCCCTTTCCAGTCTACCTCCCTGCCTAACCAAGGAGGCCAGTGAATCCAAGGATGCAGCATGTCTGGTATGTGTGAAGTATAGGTCTACTTGATTTAAATGGAGACACTAGCTTTTATATAGTCATCATTCCTGAATTTAATTCTAAACCATGTTTTTCAAGTAAGTATCATACTGCTTTCTTAATATTAATAACATTTATAATTTATGCTGTTGATAACAACAAAGTGAAATGTGTCGTCATAACATATAATAAATACAATTTTATAATAGCCACCATTTTAAACTCCGAATGAGAGAAGTAATAATAGCTACCTTTGTCATGCAGTCATCATATGGGGGACTACATTACTGTGTTTTTCTTACATCATTGTGTTGAAGCTGTGTAACTTTAACATTCCCGTTTCACCAGGAGGCTCAAAGATATTAACCAACTCATCAGGGACAAAAATTGTAGGAAATGGCAAAGCCAAGATTTGAGCATCCTCACTCCCAACTTCATTCTCTTAAATGCTACATTCTTCTGCTTCTTCCATTGTGGCAAGCACTTGCCATATCTTACCCCGATCCTCAAAGAAGCTTTAAAAAACAGATGTTATCCTATTTTACAGTGTTTATCTCAGTCATCAACTTATATATTTGACGTCTTTTCTGAAAATGCCAAGGAACATTTGTATTTAGAGATGAATTCAACAGACATCAATTGTCTTTTATATTTGGCTTTATTTTCTGTTAGTTATTAATTAACCAAGGTAGAGTAGATTCCAATTAAAAACCAGTACTTTTCATTTTAAATATGTAGAAAAGACTTCGATTATAAAGCCAATAATTTAATCTCATTTTATCTTCTTTTCCTCTTTTGTTAAAAAAAAAAAAAGTGTGTGCATAAGTCAGAGAACTCACTTTCTTCTTATGTATGAGCAAGACAGGGAATTCTTACATAAAATTTATTTAAATTGTGAGCAGCAATCTACCATTGAAGGTTTGATGTAATTTAAAGCTATATTAATGTGGGTTTAATTAGAACCTTCTAGCCTCTCAATAGGTGACAAAAATCATGTGCAATTGGAGTACGAATCAATAAGTGCACAACAAACAAGCAGCTCCCCAGTGTGCTGATGGATTCATCTCTTAATGCTTTCCTGAGTGTATTAAGACAATTGGTATTTGGCCTCACAAGTACAGAAAAAAAGAGAAAAGGGTTAGGAATGCTTCTGGTGGATTTGAATTCAGATTTTAATTTTTACTAGCTTCGTTACCTTGGGCAAGTTAAATATACTAGGCTTCATTTTCCTCATCTATAAGACAGGGCTAATAATAGTTCCTACTTCAAAGTGTTGCTATCATGATTAAATGATCTATCCAACTAAGGTGCCTTGCATAGTACCTACACTGTGATAAGTGCTCAATAAATGATTATGAAGGTGATGATGATAACGATGCCAGCGGTTATGACGGTGATGAAAAGGGAGAAAGTAGAAATTCATCAAAGGATAATTTAGGACATTACAGATAACCTTTTGCAAGTCAAAGTCTTGGCAAAACTCTGAGGTAGAAATTTGAATTCGAACTTGCTCATACCTCTTTTTAGCCCCTCTATCTCTATCCTCCACTGTGGAGGGCCCTCATACTGGCAAGACTATTTTTACCATAGCATGAATGTCTCTTCAGGCACTTGCTCCTTGGAATATTCACATTTCAAAGAAAATTCCAGCGAGGCCAGTGTTGAACCTAAAGGAGAAGGTCTAATGGAAGAGTTGCAAGCACTTGGCCTTCAGGGGTTTGTCCTTGAGGTGTGGAGAGATACTTTTCCTGGTCTTTCTCAAAAAACAATCCATAGACAATTTCCTACATTTGAAAGAGACACAGTGGACCCAACTGAATTCTCCAGGATGTGGCTAAGGGTCCTTATAGGGTCAGATAAAGGCACTTACTAACCACATTGTAATGCCCAGGTGCTCCAGGCCCTTGGGAGTTCCCCCATAGAAACATGGAGAAAACCCTAGAGTTGTGCTGAAGTAGAAACATGATCCTTAGTTCTCTGTTCCCCAGAGGACCCACATCTCTCACTGACTGAGGTATGGGGACAGAAGAAAAACAGTCATGTGCTAGTAGAAGAAAAGGAGAAAATCTCTAAGGAGTATGTGCACAGAACCATGGTCTTCCTTTGAGTCTTCATCTTCTGTGGGAATGTATTTGACTTTCGTTGTATTTGTTATTGTTCCTGTTCAATGTATTAGCTTAGGCTCCTTTAAAGACCTCAGTTTCCTAACCTGAAAACTGGGGACAATATCTCCTGCCTATAGTGTTGAAAATTTTAAGTGAGACCAAGCATGAAAAAGTGTCTAGCAAACTATTAAGTATCCTTCTAAAGTAAATGATAATTGTGACCATGATGATGGTGATGATAAAGAAATACCTTGTTCCAACCTAAATGACTCTGGGGAGCATAATATGGTTACTGGATAGAGCACAGGGTGAGATGTGAGGTGTAAGAACATGATCTCTGTTCCCTGAGGTACTAAGTCCTTCCAACCACTTACCACCCTCTATCTTCCATGCCAGTCTCTTTGGTCTCTTTGAAGCCTACAAAAAAGAATTATGCTGCCAGTTGAATGTAGTGAATCATCCAAACTTTACTGGGGAAAGTTCCTTAGGATAGGGGAATGTGGTCCATCCTCACCCTTTTAACTCTCATACCAAGAGACAATTTCTTGCTCTGTACACATTTCACATTTCTTGATGTTTTGGGGGCCTGGTGATGGTTTCTAGCTGTTCTCACGAACTTTTGTGCATGCCACTTCCACTGCCCAGAATGCTCTCTCTCCTTTTTGCTCAATGCTTTTAGTTGATGAATTCCTCTTCTCCCTTCAGTGTCAGTGTAGATATCACTGTCTAGGGAGGTCTTACTAGATAAGGTCAGCCTTCTGATGGCTCCCAGACCACACTTTTTAATGACTTCTCATTCTAGCTACTCAACCAGAGTAAATGCAATGTGAGAGCAGGGATCTTGTTTGTCCTGCTCATCAGCACATTTTATGTTTCTAACACAGTGCTTAACACACAGTAAGACCAACTTCAGGGACATTCGCAAACTCCACCAAAACATCTAGGCAGTAGGTACTTAGTAAGTATTGGTTAGGAAAATGAGAGAAGGAGGAGGGAAGGAAGGGAACAAAGAATAAGTAAATGAATTATTGGTAACACATTGGATGAGATGTAAATTCCCCTTAATCATCTTCATTATGAAGTGGAATTGTGAAGCTTTCCCTGGAAACAATTCTTTAGCTTGGTTATGGAGGAGAGTAAGTCCCATAGGCACCACTGTCAAGGAAACAGGGCTATTATAGGGATACCCACTGCATAATAATGGTGGAGAACTTTCACAGAAATAAAAGTTCAAGGACTGAAACAGGCTTAGGTCTCATATTTTGGTTTCAAGTCAATGAGCAGCAAGAATGCCTTAGCAAAGGTGCCACTATTATTATGTCTTTGTCACTGTCCTGCCTGCCCTCTCTCTGTGTTCCCTTTCTGTTTCTCATTTATTCTCTTCATTATTCTCAGCTAATGTCCTAACGGAAAGAATATGATTGGTTCAACTAACAAAAAAATTGTTTTAGGTTGTACACAACTGTCAACCCCAGGCAATATCACAAGTCAGTAGCCAGTCTACAAATTGGTTGCCATAGGTCAAATGCCCACTGCTATCCTGTCACTTGTGGCCTGAATAAAAAGGGTCATGATATTCAAAACATTGCCCTTTTGCCTGTTCTTTCAGCTGAAGCAGTGATCATGACGATCCTTTAAGTCATAACAGGACAGACCCAGTGAGAAGTGTACATGTCTGGTTTAAAAGTAAATGATTTTTAAACCAGTACTTATTTTATTGAAGTAGCACTGGTAATTTTCTCAAGATGTTATACCTTTGAGATTTTGGCATCAGTATTCTTGGAATGCTCTCTGATTAGGGGATAGCTGAGTGGATCCACACTGATAATATTATCCAAAGAGCTATACCTTTGGCTCTTCAGCACATGGGCCTCCACTAGCTTGTGCGATCTTGTCCATTTGTTGAAAATCTCTTTTTAAAGAAATGATTAGGTTTTGCCTAAGACGATTTGTGAATAAAACTGTAAATCCTCAAACCCACATGTACTTCATTTTTATTCACATATTTGTTGGTAAATTCAGCTCTGGCCCTTGATGTTAGAAGACTACATTAATTATTACATTCATTTCTTATGTGTATGTGTTTACTAATGTAGCAGAAAACTACTCCCGGAAGAGTAACTGGATTGCCTTGTGTGGTAGGTGCTGTTTCTTTGAGGTGGGGGGAAGGAGGAATTTGTTGATGAGCAAATACCACTGGAAAAATGTAGAAGGCAGTGTGGAGGTTGAAGAAGTATGAATTTTGGGGTCAGTTTGATGCCGAAATTTTTGCTCTTCTTTTCAGCCATGGAACACGGAGCAGATTGCATAATTATGCTCACCCTCAGGGTCCACAGCTATCAAATGAGGACCATAACAGTCATGTCTTTTTGGTGTTATGATGGTTAAGTAAGATAATATCAGTAAAACCTCCAGCAGTATCTGGTCTATACCAAGATTCTTTAACTGTAACTGAGGAAGAGGTTGTTGAAGTTGATGATGTATCTACAAACACAATTAAGCATTCCTAAACTTTCTAGCACTGGAATAAACATAAAGGGTTTCACTATATCATTGTTACAATGTTTTTTGTTCTCATTATTTCTCCATTGGAAGAACGTTGATTGTGAGATGTCTTAGTCTGCTTTGTGTTGCTGTAGAGGAATACATGAGGCTGAATAATTTACAAAGAAACTGGGTTTATTTGGTTCATGGCTCTGCAGGCTGTACAAGAAAGCTGGTGTCACTATCCACTTCTGGTGAAGGCCTCTGGTGAAGGCCTCAGGCTGCCTCAACTCATGGCAGAAGGCAGAAAGGAGCTGGTGTGTGCAGAGATCACATGGTGAGAAAGGAAGCAAAAGGTGGGGAGAAGGTGCCCGTTTCTTTTTAATAGCCAGCTCTCACAGGAACTAATAGAGAATTCACTCACACACCCTTCCCCTAGGGAGGGCATTAATCTATTCTGGAGGGTTCTGCCCCCATGACTCAAACACCTCCTATTGGGCCCCACCTCAAAAATTGGGGATCAAATTTCAACTTGAGATTTGGAGGAGACAAATATCCAAACTATAGCATAAGATGATCATAAAGTAAACACAATAATGTTTAAAATAATATGTAGAGACAAGTGTTTTATTAACTGCTATGCACATGTTTTTCATATATCATGTTACTTTACAAAAGACTAATAAAAAACTCTTTTTTGCATATGAGAAAATTAAGACCTGGAGAGATCCCACTACTTGCCTAAAGTCATACAGCTAGTATGTAAGAGAGCCAGGATTTGAACACAGGCAATTGGATGCCAGACTCCATGCTCTTAACCATTTTCTGCATTATCTTCCATTAATAGTAATCACTCATTACTCCCAGGTCTTGGAGCTAAATGATTTCCCACTGAAAACAGCAGGGACGATATACATAATTTCTTCTTAAAGTCATGTCTTCTAATTCTTAACTCAGTTCCCTTTATGCTATCTCATGCTACCAACAGACAAAGCAAAGCTTAAATGCCCTCATGACTAAGGACATTCATACCTTCTCAGTGATCTTTTATTTCTCAAAACATTCCCACTCCTTGAGGAAATTTTACTGACCTTGTGTATTTTCTTTTTTTTTTTAACAGTCTTTATTCACTGATTCATTGTGGGAAAACTCAAATTCAGAAATATGTTGTTGAAACATGCAGATACAAAGAAAAGTATCTGTAGAATTCAGGAAGGATATGGATATTTAGTAAAATTATGAACACTTAAATTCCTTTTGGATGTCTGGTAAGTTATTCAAGTCAGGCAGCTTCCATCATGGATGATGGAAAAGTAAATGAACTTTGTCCATTGTGTGTGTGTGTGAGTCGTCATTCTTTGGATCTGTTATTTGGAAGCATTTGTGTGCTTTAACAGGAAGTTCTCACACATCCATCTGGTCTACTCTGAGATTTTCTGGCTGGCTTTTTATGCACTGGCTTCACCTTACACCTGATGGACAGTTGGCATACTTTTCAGGATCTTTCCAGTTGAGACTTGAAAAGATAGGAGAGTTAGATAGGCAGGGAGATATTAGAAAATTACTGAGCACAAACCCATGATCTGAGTGAAGAATAGAGATCCTGAGAGACATTTCAGTGGGAAAAGGGGGTAGCTGGATGAATAGAGATTATGATTGTGATTCAGAATGCGCTGGATTTGAAGCCATGCAAGCTAAGTCTCATCCACAAACTTTGTGTATGTCCATGGGCAGGTCAACATCATTGAACCTCAAGTTTCTCAGGGATTTTACCTACATCAAAGGTGTTTTTAATCATACAAATAAATTAATGGCTGAGAAACCTTGGGTAAATGTCTTTATCTTTCTGCCTCTCAATTTCTTGAACTATACAATGGGAATAAACAACTGTCCACAGAGTTGTGAAATCAGATGAGCTTACGTGTTTGAAAGTTCCCCTCCACTTTATCGGAGAGGGCTCAGTACAGGTTGACTGTCCTCAAACCCAGAAAATTAAAGCTCAGATATCTGGGAAATCTTTCCCATATGAGAAATATCTGATGGGCTACCTTTAATGTCCATCTACAGCTGGAGGTTTGTGAGGATAGGGGAGAGGTATGTTTTCTGTGTCATAATCATCAACTAGAGTTAAGGTAAGAAGTTTTGTTGTCAGATTCACAGATTCTATTTATGAAGCAGTTCAAAGCATGATTATTATGTGATCACCATTCACCCAGGAGATGAATTTGAAATTTATTTTTAAAGACATGTGCTTCATTGGTGAAAAAAAAAAAGAATGTGTGTGAAACTGATAGTGGCATTACACTCCAGCTATTCTGCAGGAAAAGGCTATGTTTACCAGCAACCGTAGGTCAATTTAAAGTGTAAGCATTGTAGTTCCCCCCCCCCACTTGTGCATATACAAACACATGTTGCTTAATGACAGGAATAGGTTAAGAGGAAAATGTATCATTAGGTGATTTCATCATCGTGCATACATCATAGAGTGCACTTACACAAACCTAAGTGGGATAGCCTACTACACACCTACGCTACATGTACAGCCTATTGCTCCTAGGCTAAAAATCTGTACAGCATGTGACCATACTGAATACTGTAGGCAGTTGTAACACAATGGTATTCATGTATCTAAACATCTAAATATAGAAAGAGTACAGTAAAAATTTAGTATTATAATCTTATGGGACCATCATCATATATGTAGTTGGTCATTGACTAAAACATCATTATGCAGAGCATGATTTTAAATTGCTAGTGCTTTAAAAATTTTTAATTGACACATAATAATTGTACATACTTTGGGGATATAATGTGATATTTCAACACATGTATACAGTGTGTAATGTGCAGATCATGGTAATTAGCATATCCATCACCTCAAACATTTGTCATTTTTTTGTGTTGGGAACATTCAAAATCTGTTCTAGCTATTTGAAAATACACAATAAATTGTCATTTACTACAGTCATCCTATAGTGCTAGCTTTTAAAAAAAATGCCTGGTTTTATTCACTATATTCTCATTTAGTAATAGAAAAATACTTGGATTTGACTGTCAGCTGCATTAGTTACAAGCTATGTGACCTTGGACACATTACTTAAACTCTTTGGGCCTTTCATATTTATAAGCGTAGAAATAATGATAACCAGCAGGCATAATTATTGTGTTCATTAAATAACATTTGCAAAGATTAGTGGCACATAGGAAACATTTAAGACAAGCTATTTTCCTTCTTTTCCTCCAAATATTCTTTGACTGCAAAAGTTTGGAAAGAAAGCATTGGAAAATTCACAAGAGTCTTCTGCTTCTCTAGATGTTATCTCTTAAATGTGCACACACACACACCCACACGCACATGCACACATATATTCTTTGTACTGAAGGTCATAAAGAGCAGTTCTGGCTAACTGGAATGAATTTGAGTGGGACAGTAAAATTAGTCAGGTGTGGTTGGCAAGGAAAGAATGATTAGACCAGAGTGTCAAGTTCTAGATCAGCATCCCAGACACACTGTAGCCTCAGGCTGCCTGTAGGCTTTGGCAAAGGGATCATGAATTTGTGAAGCTGTTTTCTGAAGGGAATAACATAATTGTTTATTTTAGAGAAAAAAGAAAGTCCCCCAATGGTAGAAATTCACTGTAATGGCTATACATTAATGAGTTCTTGCTACATGCCAGGCTGTACCATGTTTGTGCTACCTGCATTATATACTTTCATTCAGATCTTGTAATGACCTTATAAGGTCACTTGAATCAAGTCACACAGGTGGTAAGTGACCAAGGCAGGGTTTCAAACCATATCTGTCTGACTTCTTGACTCTCCCGTATCTGCTTTGCTGCCAAATATAATAAGAATGTTTGTCTTTGGGGTGGAGGGTTTTTTCGGACATGCTATGTAGAGCCATTTTATGCATAAGCGAAATGTTTATTACCAATCACAAAATAAGCAAAAATTAGTAAATTAAAATTACCCAGTGTTCCTCCACTGAGAGATAACCTTAATATTTTGAAATTTACTTTTAGATATCTTTTATGTTCATGGACATTTTGTCTACAAAATGATGTGTTAGTTTGCTAGAGCAAACCACGTAATGTATTAATTTGCTACAGACTTAAAAACTAAGTAGCTTAAACAACACAAATGTATTATCTCACAGTTCTGGAGGCTAGAAGTCTGAGATTAAAGTGCCAGCAAGATTGGTTCCTTTTGAGGGTCCTGAGGGAGAATTTGTTTCATGCCTCTTTGTAGCTTCTGGAGGTTTGCTGGCAATATTTGGTGTTCCTTGGCTTATAGAAGTATTATCCTGATCTCTGCTTTCTTCTTCACATGGTTATACTGTGTGTGTGTGTGTGTGTGTGTGTGTGTGCGCGCACGCGCACGCGCGTGCACCTAAAGTTTCCCTTTTTCTATGACACCAGTCATATTGAACTAGGGGCCCACTCCACTCTAGTGTGACCTCATCTTAACTAATCATATCTGCAATGGCCCTCTTTCACAGTAAGGCCACCAGTGAGGACTTCAACGTGTGAATCTTGGGAGTACCCAATTCAGCCCATAACAAATGGGTTCCTAGAAGAAACACTGTTTTGTCACCTGCTTTATTCTCCTTAATATATTGTGAATTGTTTTACTATGCCACTAGATAAAATATTTTTTCCCATAATTTTAATGTCTGTATATGATTACACTGTATGCCTCTCCTGGAGGTTATTTAATTCCTAACTTAGGTAGTTTTCAAATGTATATTATATTGTTTTCAAAACCTGCAAGGAATTCCTCTTTAAAGATAAATAATTACTATGCCTCTATTGTTATTAACTTAAATGTAGAATTGCTGGCTCAGAAGGTTATACATTTTTAATGTATTTAGAAGAATTACCAAATTACCCTCCAATGAGGTGTTATCAGTTGGGTATCACCAGTTAAATGTTTACAATTTGATAGTTGAAGTGAAATCTTGATTGACTTTGTACTCTAATTTTGCAATGAGATTGTACATTTTTGGATAAAATTATTTATATTCTTATTTTCATTTGGAAATATTTTAATGAACAGAACGGATTCATAAAGCAATAGCCAAGGCTGCCAAACTCACAATGCTGTTCACGTGGAGTTTTCCATAAGCTGTTGCCTTAACCTTTCCAGGTCATTGTACTACTCCACCATTTGGAAATTATTTAGATTGTTGTTCTCTGACTTGGGCAGAGAGGCAAATACTGAGGCTTTCTTTCTCTGAATTCATTATATAAAATAGATGTAATTTTAGAATGTCAAAAGTAATTACTGTTGTTATAAATCTTTTATAAGCTAAACAATGTTATAAGTTTGCCATTTTTATATCTTATTTATATTATTTATTAAATTAATGTATCCTAAGAAATGTTATTATTTTACTTTAAATGATACTCATAAATATTAGTGCATATTCAGTCAGTAGTTTTCTGAAATTACACTTCGTGTATATGTGGCTGAGACACATATATGCAAATTTATACCATGCCTACTTTGGAAATGGATTTGAGGCACTTGGAACTTTAATAATTCTTTTGATAGAAAGGCAGAAGAGATAGAATATTTTCACACCATCTGCAGAATTTGAGACATATCTGACTTTTAGACTGTAGAATACCATATAATAAAATAAAATAAAATAAAATAAAATAAATCCAGAAGTTGCCTGATGTCAAGGGTATTTCTTCTCTTTCTCGGATCATATTCCTGACCACACTTGCAATTAACTGAGATAGCATTATGGATTCACTTAGCCTCTGCCTCACATATTGCTATTTTGGGCTATGCTGGCCTCCCTGTGAATGATAAAGCAGTCGTTAACATTCATTGTATCTTTAATGAGCTCCAGGCCCTGTGCTAAGTATTTTCTACATGTTATGCCATTTATTTCTAACAACTCTATTAAAGTGTATGCATCATTATTTTCCCTCTTTTCAGGCAAGAAATCTGAGGCTTAGGAAAACAAGTAATGGTTAGGTGTATATGGTTTATAATAGCAGAGCTGAGATTTAATCCTGGGTCCGCTGAGCTTCAAACAAAGACCCTCTGTGGTTAACCTAGCAGTAACACAGGAAGAAAAATTCTGAACTGCTCCCAGAGATTCAGTTCCTGTATCAAGAGCCAGTAGTTGGCAGGGCAAAATCAACCAAGGTGGTGGTTTCACAGAAACTGCTTATTACCTGTCTCTGTCAGGTGGTGAATTCTGTCATGAGCAGGCAGAGAGAAATTTCTCTGAAGTTCAAAGCAAGTACTTTTAAAACATCTTTTTAAATAAATATACTTGATAAAACAACAAATGAAAGAATGATCTTGATTTGATCTGAATTGATCTTATTTTATTTGTATAAATCGAAACCACAGTTGCCTAGGCAAATGATGGGAAATACTTAGAGCCATGAGATTAGATGTTTCCCACAGTTTTTATCCATCAGTAATTTCCCTGCCTTCCTTAACCCTGCCCCCATCTACTTATGAAAGTGCAAAGCACCTTGAGCTTGTAAATCTTTTGTTTTATTGATTTGTTTTGGGAGAGATTCAGTTTCCTCTCCCAGGTTGGTTAGCCTGCCTTTGAAGAATCTGGGTAGCATGCACAAGGCCATCTGGCCAGTAAATGTTGGGGCCAGAATGCAAACCAGGCCTGTTGGGAGCCAGGCAGGTAATGCAGGAGGAAACCTGCATGGGGCCATCATGTGAGGCAACACAAATGATAAGAAGTGTGGCGTACAGCACAAGGGTTTTTGCCTGTAGGAGTAGCTGCTTCCACCCTGGCCAGCTGTTGGTCAGCGGTAATATAAGCCCAGTGCATTCAGATATTTCCACTTTTCTTGAGAAAAAAGAAACAAGGATTTTAGTGCTAATAGTGTGAGGTTTTAATATTAGAAATGTTTTCTATTTTTCAAACCTTGTGAGGCTCATCCTTTCCAGAGTAAACAAAATGTGGCTGAATTCTGAATGTGACCCGCTGTCTCCAGCTTGTTCCTTGCCTCCCCCAGGGACTGTGTTTGCGTCTTCAGGGACCTGGCCCCGTTCTTACACAGGAGGTTCTCAGGAGCCTGATCTGGTGGACGAATGAGAAATTTGGTGTTTGGAAATTAATCTTAGCTTGGTTTTTGAGACGATGGAATTAGTGACTCCAAAGGTCTCCTTTGCCTGACTTCAGATAAACACCTAGGAAGCATAAAAACATTGGGAGTATATCTTAGGCTCAAACCTTAATGGAAATGGGGGCAGTGGCTCATATTAGCAACAAAAGGTAAGTTAGTAATACAGCTTCAGGTACCATATAATGTACTGAGAAGAACTGAGTTTCTCAGTCAACCAGTGGAATCTCAAATAATTAATTCTACTCTTTAAAAGTACAGTTTAGTTGTTTGTAATTTAAATAACAAATAAATGAATCCTAATGAGGAATGACTCTAAATATTTATCTATAAAGAGGGCTGTCTAATAGAACATTGTGCAATCATAGAAATATTCTGTATCCTCACTGTTCAAAACCATAGTCACTCACTACGTATGGCTATACTTTACTTAAAATGAGGCTAGTGTAACTAAGCAAGCTAGGGAACAAGCAAGCTACGGAATGAGTTTTTAACTTTATTTATTTTTAATAATAAAATTAAATAGCTAGTGGTTACCATATTGGACAGCAAAAGTGTAGAGAATTGCCCCATTCATCTGGTTTTCAAGGGGAATGTGCTGAACTTAAGCAAATAATTTAGATTAGGGACTAGCTATTATGTGCTAGAAAATGTTCACTGTAAAGTAGCCCTGTTATTTAAAACATTCATTTTTCCATTTATTGTTCAACATATCACACAACATTGGTGGCAGTGAGTTTTTCAAGGCAACTTCTAGAAATTTATAAGACCCTGTATTTTCCAGATTTTACCAGTTCTTTATGTTTTCATGCATTCTATGCATTTCCATATGTTTATGAATTTTACGCATTTATAGATCAATTGTAAACATCAAAATAAAAACATAAAACAAATGACCTTTTTTATTTATCTCTGATAGGAAGCAAAATGACAATTGTCAAAATTTGTGCTAATTTGTTAGCAGAAGTATATCCCATAACAATAGTTAGGTTTTAATGATGATATGCTTTTATTTGGGAAGCAGACTAAAAGTCACAAAGATTGTGCAATGTTATGTGATACAAAGAAATTAAATGGTTTCATCAAGGTTTAGCTATCAGAAAAGCACACTGAGACATTTATTTATTCTATAATTAGCAAGATAGTCTGGTGATACTTTAACAGTGACCTTTAAGTAGTACCTCCTAAAGCACTCAAAGGCTAGGATTTTTATGAATAATTTGATGGGCAGGGGGCTAGGGAATGGGTGCTGCTGATTGGCTGGAGATGCAATCATGGGGCGAATGGTCCTCATCTGCTGAATCTGTGTCTGGCTGGGGGCCACAGGACTGGTTGAGTCATGAGTCATAGATCCAGGTGGAGTCAGTTGGTTGCTAGAATGCAAAAGTCTGAAAAACATCTCAAAAGACCAATCTTAGGTTATGTTATCTATAGGAGCAATTTGGTAATGTTAGGAAAGTGACAGACCTTGAGATCTCTGACTGTATGACTCCCAGCCAGCAAGGAATTATAGGAAAGCAGTCTAGGAAACTATGGCTGGTTATCATTTAATGACACCTATATTTTAGGAGAATTCAGGCCCCTCCCATAATTCTGATCTTGTGGCCTATCATTAGTTTTAGGAAGGAGTTTGCTCTTTGTTTTAAAGTTAAACTGCAAACTAAATTCCTCCATTTGTTAGTTTGGCCTACACTCAGGAATGAGCAACAGCAACTTGGAAGTTAGAAGCAAGATGGGGTCAGTTAGGTTAGATTTATCTCCCTGTTATAATTCTTGCAAAGGTGGTTTCATCTTCATCTCTCCTTCCAAAATGAAATTTTCTAGATTGCCAAGTGATCTAGTGATACATCACCTTACTTTGAATTTCCCTGAGAGCAAAACCTAAGTTAAAAGCATCTATGAGTGTAATTTGTTAGGAAATGATCCCAGGGAATAGGAATGAATAACCAGAGAAATGTAATAAGGAAGGAGACATAACCAATACAAGGACCCAGATGGAGTAGGTTGTTCCCTGTGGGCTGAAACTCACAGGGCCTCCTGAGCAGCCTTGGGCAATGGATCTCAGAATTCTCTGCCTTAGGGACAAAAGGGTACACAGTAAGCTTTTCACTTCCATTCCCTATCGGTCAAGAGTGATCTGGTGGAAGTTAACACCTGTTTTAGTTTGGATTCCCCAAAAGCGGACTCTGAGATAAGGATTCAAGTACCTTATTTGGGAGGTAATCCCAGGAAACACTGATAAGGTAGTAGAGAAGTGAGACAGGGAATGGAAGTAAAGCAATAGTGAGTACTTGATCTAAAATGTTGTCAACTGGCTCTTAATCTTGTTGGGGACTCTGGGACCAGTGTAGAACATACTTTAGCTACAATTGTATCACCTGGCTACCCCTGTTTGCAAAAGAAGCAGGGAAATGTAATTTTTATTTGGCATATTAAGACCTCCAACAAAACTTGTTAAGAAAGAGGTAGAGAATAAATCTTTGGGAAGGAACTCCCTCCCTATCTCTGACATACATAGACAACAGATATTCCTCAAATAGTTGCTGCATTCTCCACCTTGCTTTGTCTGAGCTTATATTAAAAAAACAGAAAAAAATCTATTTTGACCCTTCAATATGTCGGGGATTGCAAGAAGCAATAATCAGCTCAAAACGGCTTAGGAAAAGAAAGGATATATTGGAAAGAATTGGAGTTATCAAAAGGCAAGGAGGTAAGTTAGGCTTCATAAGGGTAGGGAGAGGGAGAGAAGATCTGGGAGCTGAAAAATTAGTGAGTTTTTTTAGCATCATTATTCCAGGCCCTTTTTATATCTGTTCTTTGCTACTCTTTGTGTCTCTGCTCAGTTTCTCTGACTCTTACTATGAAGGTCTTACACAATTTTGGGTTTTTTTTTTTTTGG
>NW_016806193.1:446903-462526 GCF_001698545.2 Rhinopithecus bieti
TTTTTTTTTTTTTTGGTTTTGTTTCTTATTTTCTATTTTTGTTTTGTTTTGTTTTGTGTATTCAAGGAAGACAGTATCTCTCTCAAGCCTGATTCTAAGTTCACGGCTTGAGTGCCCAACGTTGTTTCTCTTGACTCAGATTCTCACGAGAGGGAAAATGGCTGCGTCAGCTTCACCTATGATGTGGTTCAGCTAGGATCCTACAGCCCAATACAGGGAGAGAGGCAGAAAAACATAGCTCACAGGGGTTAGCCAATGTTGTGGGGAAGGCAGATTCTTCAAGAAGGGACAATAGGTAGAAAGAAGATGGTAGCTGTCTCATTGATATTTTTTAACCCAATATCATTGATGCTAAGTTTTTTCAAGTGTGAGAAAATGCAAATTTTGTGTGGGAATGTGGTCCCAGGGCAGTTTGTAATCAATGCTGAATCACAAACTCACAGGAGAGTGATGATAGTAGTTTCACAATAATTGAAAACCTAGCACAAATGGGGTATCTCTGTGGGTGGTGACAGTCATTTGTATGTTGGGGATACTAATCTTTAGACTATCTCCTGTGCAGCAGGATGAAGCATTTCCACGTTTTTAACTTAGCATTGTTGAATTCATTAATCATTAGAGGTACTTGGTATTAAAATTAGCAGCAAATGATGAGTGTCCTTGATTACAGAATTGGGATGTGTTTTTCACTATGGTACTCAAGGGTGATTTGGATATGTTTTTGATAATGGTTCCAAGCTTCCCTGTCAGTTTCAAAAGAGCTCTTCACGGAGGAGTTGGTGAGGGTGCAAAGATAGGGAAGGAGGGAAGGAGGGAGTATGACCTGTCTCCAGATCTACCTTGCAAATTATACTTTGGCAATTGACTTTTTATAAAATTTATTACTCAGGGTCCCCTTTTCAAATACGGCTTGTATTCTGAGTTCTGAGTGTGAATTCTAGAAGATGCTTTGCTTCTGTCTGTCTATCTGTCTATCTCTCTATCTATCTATCATCTTCATCCCAGGGTAGTGCCACATACTTTGTTTAAAAGAATGTAGCATAGTGTTGATATTCACCAACCTGGTGCCAACATTCAGATACGCTTTAAGGATAAAATAATTGCGAGGGACTTTGTTGGTCCCCTGCTCAGATCCTTTTAGCAGGCTACTGCATAGCCTTTTCTCTCTCCCACAGCTGTTGTGAATGTTGACTACACTGCTTTAGAGCATTGCCTTTGGCTGAATGAAGCCACCTCACCCCAAGCTTATATCCTGCCCCAGGGGTAGCCCATAGCCAGTAACAGTCTAATGCTGGGATACAAAAGCCTAGCTTCCTTGCCTCAGGGTGGGACCAACTCTGGTATAATTTACACTCTGGAATAACTGGTGAAATCAGGATGAAGCTAGCCTGTATCTGAAACAATATCCTTGCTTAGCTCCTTCCCCTGCTCTATCCTTCTTCCCTCTCCATTATTTCCTGGAAAGCACTCCCCCAATAAATCAAGAGCACTAGAGTCTGTCTCAGGATTTGCCTCTAGAGAATCTGATCAAGGATAGGATAAATGTTACAGTATTTTTTAAAAATGAACCCTATTTTCTAAAAAAGCATATTGGGAAAGGAAGATGTAGAGTGTTGGATATAGTTCTACTAGGTGCAATGAAGTATGTTTGGAAAAGAGAACTGTATTTGAAAATTCAGGCTTGCATCTTTCTTCCCCTACTTTCCAGTCGTGTGATCTTACATCACTTTCTGAGCTTCAGCTCCCTCACTGGAAAAATGAGAATACTAATCTTTCCTTCATCATCTTTTACTTATCTGATATTTTGTAAACATAGTTTTTATTTTCAGTAGTATTACTGTTATAAGTTGGAAAAATGACTTTGGATATTCCGATAATATTTTGGGTGACATTTAGGTATAAAATGTGTTCAGCATAGTACCTAATATAGGGTGGACCCTCAGTAAGTGTTGTGAATATTGAGAAGCTATTTTTAAAATATTTATACCTAAAAAGACAGATATTTATAACTATTGGCTAACTTAAAAGACAGTCCAAGCTACCGAACAAAATTTATAAAATACTCCATTATAAGGCTTTAGCTGTTTTTGTAAGTTGGATTGGTATGGAAGAAATGAGTAGAAGGCATTGTTTACAATCTCATATTGAGTTGATGTGTATGTCAACATTCACTGTTTTGAAAAATCTATTTTGGACTGAAATTTATGAACAATTAAAATTTCCTGTAGTATTCCTCCACCAAAGTAAAAGTATGAATCTTCTGAAAATGACATATTATAATGTATACAATTCTTCCAAATCTATTGCAGCAAGCTTGTGCTTAAATACATATGATTTAATGAGTAGAGTTGAACCGTTTTAGGGAATTTTCTGTAGAAGCTTAGCAGTAACTAGCAGCTGGATGCTTATGACACTAATTTGTGTCACTTCTTGACACTTATGAATTTTGCAAAGTTCCCATGTTGTCTTCTCCAGCCAAAAACATTCAAGAGTTCACCTGTTGTATAAATGAATTAATTTCACTCTTACTATTGAATCTCACTACAAGCCTCACTGAATATATGACAATGAGGACTTTGTCTGTTAACTTCATCTCAGCAATTCCATTACCTAAAACTATGCCTGCTTCATGGTAGGCACCCAAATATTTCCTAAATAAATGGATGTATGAATAAATGAATGAATTCATTTCTCACTTTGAATACCATTCCTCATCAGCATCTGTTGTTTCATCGTTTTCCACCCAGTTGAAATTTTTCCCCATCTTTTAGGATTATTTCAAATTTTCCAATTATTCCTCTGTTTATTTGAACTTTTAATTAAAAAAATGTTTCCCCGCTTTAGGAGAGTCGCAGTTGTCCTACTTGTGTGAGTTGTGCCATTGTTTCCCAATATAAACTAGGCTTTACAGCAGGGATCCATTCCCATTATCCTTCAGACAGAGAAGTAGGAAGAAAACTAAACTTTCTAGAGTTTTCCTTATGCCAGGTAATATGTGGAGCTCTCTATGTCTCCTACTCACCCTGGTGAGGTTGTTATTATTTTATAGCTTAGGAACCTGAGTTTGGAAATACCATTAAGTCTAAAGCCACATGGATTATAAGTTGCAGAAACAGGATTCAAATCTTAGTCGGCCTGACTCCAAGTTCAGTATGCCTTCTTCTATCTCACTTTAATTCAATGGTCTTCAAATTATCCAGGCATATGACATATCACAGTCCTCTGTCTAACATAAATTTTATTAAAATTTTACGTATTTATTTTCATTAATGAAATAAGGCACCAATAATATTTAATGGCCACATTTAATAAATATGTGTAATTTAACATGTTTTAAATGTTTGTTTCTCTAAAATAATCATTGTTTTTTCCTAAATACAAACCTAATGGATAATAATAATAATAAACTTAGAACAATTGATTAATTATACAAATATGTGATTTGATAGAAGAAATAAGACCTAGTGTTCAGTAAATCAGTAGGGTGACTATAGTTTACAATAATCTATTGTACATTTAAAAATAGCTAGAAGAGAATAATTTGAATGTTTCTAGCATAAAGAAAAGACACATATTTAAGGTGATGGATATCCCAAATATACAGATTCAATCTTTACAAATCATATGAATGTATTAAATTATCAAGTGTACTCCAAAATAAATAAATAAAACAAAAGCAAGTACAGTAAAGAATTCATTTTATAAACATATGTTTTAAGAGGTGAAGATTGTTGATTACAAAAATTTGCAGAGCATTTGTATTGAAATACTGGCTTTGGAAATATTCTTCCCTGTAATTCTGAACTCAGGGTAAAAAAAAAAAAAGAGAATAAAATGCTCTTATATGACCTTATCACTTTTAAATATCACTGCTATTTTCATAGTGCCCTATTTGTTAATGTTTCTTTCAATTAGAGTGGTGTAGAGGGAGGGAGCCTGAGTCTGTTTGTCAGAATACCCTGATCTAGGTCCTGACTCTGCCATTTACTAACTGTTGAGATACAGGGCAAACCACTACCACGTCTGAGCTTCAGTGTATTTATCTCTAAAATGAACACACCAATACCTGCTCAGCCTGATTCCCAGGTTTTGAAAATCAAATAGTATGTGAACCATGTGTATGAATATGTCTACAAAACAATAACTCATTATATGCACGAAGAGTACTTTATCCTATGAGGTCAGACAGACTCACATTCAAGTTTGAGCTCAACCTGTGATCAAGTTACTGAATCTATAAATACTTACACCTAAAAGACAGATGTTTGTAACTATTGTAATCTGTAAAGTTGTGATAGAAATGCTTATCTCATTGATGTATTGTGACTATGACATTTAAACATGCATGTAAAACACTAGAAGAAGGCTGTTTCTTCTATTCCCCTCTTTTTTAAAAAAATTATTATCACTTCATAAACATGATCTTTTAGACTCTGCCAGCAATTTTTGGTGAGCTTTTCTTAAAAGCTACATCATTGGTATTGCCAGTTCTTCTCCCATAAAGCAGAATGGTCCTTTTGAGTTCTACCAAGATAACGTAGCTAATGAAACCCTCCAAGTGGATAATTCTGGGCAGTTGAGGGCTAAAATCATACTGTTGCCAAGGGCTGTAGAACGGATTTATAAAAACCTGCTCCAAATTTACCTTGAGATGTCACATGAATTCTCCTATGAGTACTTTCGGTTTGCCTTTGCTCCTTTTCTTATTCTAGGGCTGTTTTAAAAAAGCTGTTTATTCTGCAGCAGTGATACGTTTAAATGGCAAATTTTCTTGAAAAAAGCAACAGCTGGGTTAATTTTATATTGTGTCGTAAATGACTGCTAGAAGATCCTTTTCTGCAAGTGGGTTCTCTTATAGGGAAAGCATTTGGAAACTAAGGGGAGAAAGAAAGACATCACTGATTCTAGTCCAGCTCTCCAAACAGTAAGGCCTTCAATCACCTTGAGAGCCAAGTAAGCAAGAAAAAGAAAGTGTGTGTGTACGTGTGTGTGTGTAAGAAATTTTAAATCACTGGTCATTTTATGTATTTTCCTCTTTTAACAATGTCTGAATTGCTATGAGCAAAATCAAGACCAGGCCAAAGAAATGGCATAACCTACAAGGGAATTGATTCTCTAAATTGCAGGGCATGCTACAACCTTTCATTTCCTGTGAAAAGATTTTTGTCTTTCTCCTGGCGCCTCCCAGTAAGAATTCTATGATTTAAAAATATCACAAGTGAGAATCATATGAATGACTCATGCAGAATACTCAAGTTTTCTTTCTCTTGGGACTATAAGTACGACAATATTTTTTTAAAGTAAAAACATCAGTCTCACTGGAAGAAAACTAAAGGATTTGTCATGAACAGTTGGCCTTTTTAGAAGCTAAATTTCTGTTCTTTTATTTAATTAATTTTATTTAATATTAATCTTAAACTTAATATCAAATCTATAATTACATTACACAACAAGGGGACAAACCAGTATCTCTGCAAACCTAAAAGATTTTGTACAAGTTCAAACAGATCTTGATTTCAGGCCTGGCTTGCCATGTTACTTATAGAACAGTGGAGAAAGTTATATTCTGTCGGAGCCTCAGTTTCCAGATCTATATAATGTGTGAAGTTTGGGAATGACATGTATTAGCTACCCTCCAAGATGATCCCCAGTGCCCTTCTGGTATTCAAATATTTATGCAGTCCCCTCCCACATTGCACTGATTTTGGTGGCCTGCCTGATGGAGAGGCTTATGAGGCAAGAGACTAAAGCCTCCAGGCAATAGCCAGGGAGGGAATGAGCCTGTGTGCAATCGCGTGAGTGACCTTGAAAGTGTATTCTCCAGCCTGGAGAATCTGAGCCTGGAGATGACTGTAGCCCAAGCTGACAGCTTGACTGCAATGTCATGAGATACCCTGAGCTAGAACTGTCCAGCTAAACTAGTACTTAATCCATGACCTTCAGAAATTATGTGAATAGCAATGTTTGCTGTTTTAAGTGGTTAATTTTTGGACAAATTCATTACACAGCAGTTGACAACCAATAAGCATTATGACAGGATAAGAAGTTTATTCCTTGTACTCCAAACAATTGAAAGCTTGTTGAATATTTAAGCAGTGCCTATATGAGATTTTTGTTTTAGACTCTTTTCCTTACAAAAATTTTATGTTTTCTACCAGTTTTCAAACTATGTTGTGATAAATAACACCTGGAGAAATTGTTTAATACATACACACTTCGGTCTCACCACCAGAAATTCTGATTTAGTACATTAGGGGTGGGGCCCAGGCATTTTTATTTGTAACAAGCGCCCCAGGTATTTGAGATGCAGGTGTCCTACCTACATACTACCTATCAGAAACTCTGCCCTTGTCAAACTGAGTTGTTAGATACTCTCAGAACCCCTTCCAGCCCTTCTTGCATATCCTAGGATGATAAGTCATCCTGGATTGTCATGGACTTTCTTGGTTCTAAAATGGAAAGTCCTGAGTCTCAAGAAATCCCTCAGTCCTGGCAAAATGGCTAAAGATGTTACAACCATCTTTGGTCATTCAGTGTCCTCCCATGCCAGCCTCTGCAACAGAAATGCCCCATCCACCACAATCTCTGCATTTTCACCTGCCAGTGTCTAACCTATCCTTCAAGGCCCAGTTTAGGTGCCACTTCTCCATCCCCAACAAATTTTCATCTTCTTCTCCATTAACCTAAGAGCCTTTTGATTCTCAAAGCACCTTTTCTTTTACAGCATTTTATAAGAGTAACATTTGTGCCTTCTTCATCTTTTGTAAGTCCTTGAAGGCAAGGACTGCTGTCTTATGTGTCTCATGAATGTATGTCAGTCTTCTTGATTCGAGGTGTCACTTCAGGTTCAGGTACCAGCTGACTGCAGCCCACAGGAACAAGCCTTTGGGGAAAGGAAGAAAGCATCACTCTTTGGAGAAGGTTCTCCGTATGCTCCCTTTCAGTATGTTTGAATTTAAAGCAATCCTGTGGTCCTCTTGAAAGATTAAAGAGGCTGTCATTATAAATAGGATGACTGTACCAAGGCAGGTGACTTCTTTTCTGACAGCTCTTTCACCAGCAGAGCCCACTGACAGATCCCTAGGGATTTTTACTGATACATACCCTGCCTCTTTCAATCAGATTTACCAGTGATTAAAAAAATATATACAATTAGTTTGTAGATGGTCCATTAAAATTTACCAAGGAGTTCATTATAATGATAAAGATCAAAGTAGCAGATAACTCAATATGCTTAATTATGACTTCAAACTGCAAAGAAATCAATCAAAGCTCTCTCTCCCTTATCCTTGAAAAGGATTAAGTTTCTTTGCCCAATTTTAGATGGAGTTCATACAAATGAAAGGTTTTGCGCTTGGGAGGCAGGTGATGTTAATCATCAGTTTGACATCAACCTGGTTTAGACTTCAGGAGGGCACATCCATTGGTCTAGGGAAGGGATAGAGGTGTTTGGGCTTTGCTTTTTTTTTTTCAACTGTCATCTTTGTATTGTGCTTGTTTTCCTAAATTATAAAATTTACATTCTCCTTGGTAAAGAGAATAACTGGAAGAAGTTTCTGAGACAATAAGAATAATAATTGTCATATACTGAATACTTGGTCTGTACGAGGCACTAGGCTGAGTGAAAGCATCTCTCTTTAGTGAGTTTTCTCAATATACTCATGTAACTGTGTTTGAAAGTAAAGCAATCTTGCACTTTATTCACTGTTGGATATTACAGTGTCCAAATTAGTTTTCACAATAATCCAGAGGAGGAGATAGAATTATCGTCTGCATTTTACAGATGAAGAAATAGAGACCCAGAGGGTAAGTTATTCACTTGGAGTCACACACAAGTTACAAGAATGAGCCAGGACTCAAACTCAGGCAGTCTGACCTCCCATCCCAAGTTCTTATATTACGGGATTCCTATATTATGTTCCCTATCACCTTTACCACCTTCTTAAATGAGAAGTTTCTATTCAAACCAAGTGTCTTCCTGAAAAATCACTTTTAAAATGGTCACTACTATTATTAACCAAGTGTTGAGTTTACTTTAATTCCTTCATTCCTTAATGTTTCCCAGAAGCTGTGTAATAATAATACATTCATATTTTAGCATTGACTGATGTTGTAATTTCAGCAATGTTTCCTTCTCCTCTTGATTTGCTTTTTTAATTAGCAGCTTTGTCAGCCTGTAGCAGGCAGTTTCACCATCCCTCCTTTCCCTGCCATCCCCTCACCTCAGCCTTTCTGTCAGATAATCTATTTTTTCGTTAAAGTTGAAGGAAATCTTCGTAAGAGTCTTCTCTAATTCAGATAATCATCCTTCAATTTACAAGTTTTGTAAATTTTGATTTTCATATATTAAGTTTTCATGAAGGAGGTCACACATTGAGATGAAGTGAGAATTTCTGTATTGATAAGATTCCTAGGGGGAAGCCTATTTAGAAAGCTGCTTTAGAGAAAAAAAAAACATGGACTCTCGTCTGATTGCAGTTGGTATTAAGGGACTAATAGAGATTTGATATCAGACTTGAGAAGAACATAGTTCATGGCTTTTAATCTTGCTCACATTAGAGGAGAATAATGAATAAGGATTTTTATCCAAGTAAAGGACTTTGAAGGACAAAGAGAAAAGGAAGATAGTCTTCAGTAACATTAGAAAAAAAAGGAATAGGAAGAAGAGGGTCTGGGTATGAATTAAATACAAGAAATACTTGAATAAATCCCTAATTTTACTTTGGCATTTAAGTTGAGAGATAAAAAGAAACTTACTATTTGTTGTTTGTTTGCTTTCTAATTGTTGGAACTTTTCATTGCGGGTGGTCTGTAAGATATTCTAGGACAAGAAATATATCTAATTAATGTTGATGTCATCAACACAAAATATCAAACATATAGCAGACATTCAATGGAAGTTCCCTTAAGCAAATTTTATTGACTTAGACATATTTTATTTTTTAACAACTCAATTGAGATATAATTGACATAATAAATTATTTAATTACCATTTTCAGTCTTCATTTCTATGTACAGATCCACATTTCATCTGAAATAATTTGTCTTCTGTTTGAGACTTTCTATAACATCTTTTATAGTGTATGTCTGTTGGTGGTATATGTTTTCAGCCTTATTATGTCTGAAGAAGTCTTTATGTCATCTTTGTTTTCTAAATCAATTTTTGCTGGGTATCAAATTCTAGATTGCAAGGGGATTTGCTTTAAGTATTTTAACGACATTGCTCCACTGTCTTGTTACTTGCACTGCTTCTAACAAGAAATTTTCTGTGATTCTTATCTTTGTTCCTCTGTACATAGTGCGTCTTTTCTCCCTAGGTGCATTTAAGATTTTTTTAATCATATGCTTTGAACAATTTAACTATGATGTACTTTGGTATGGTTTTCTTCATGTTTATTGTTCCTGGAAATTCATTAGACTGCCTTGATCCATGGACTTATAGTTTTATAGTTTTCATTGAATTATACATTTTCATTAAATTATAAATTTTATAGTTTTCATCAAGTTTCGGTCATTATTTTCCAAATTTCCTTTTCGCCCTCCCCTTCTATAGACTTCAGTTTCTCATAATTAGGCCTCTTGAGTTGGTCCCACAGATCACTGATGCTCTGTTCATTTTTTAAATTCTTTATTCTATCTGTGTTTCATTTTGGATAGTTTCCTTTGCTCTGTCTTCAAACTCACAAATCTTTTCTTCTGCAATTCTAATCTGTAATTAATCCTACCGTATGTATTTTCAACTTCAGAAATTACAGTTTTTAGCCCTAGAAGTTCAATTTGGGTTTTGGTTCGTTGGTTGTTTTTATCTTCAAATGTCTCTACTCACATTCTTGAACATCTGTAATACAGTTACAGCTGTTTTCATGTCCATGTCTGCTAATGTTAACATCTATTTTGCTTCTGGATCAATTTCAATCGATTTTTCTCCTCATTGTGGGTTGTATTTTCCTGTGTGTTTGCATGTTTGCTCATCCTTGATTGGATGCCAGATATTTTGAATTTTACCTTGTTTGATTCCGGATTTTAAAAAATTTCTAAGAATATTATTAAGCTTTATTCTGAGAATTAAATTATTTGGAAATTGTTTGATTTGTTCAAGTCTTACTGTTAATGTTTGTTAGGTAGGACCAGAGAGGTGTTTAGTCTAGTGCTAATTAATCCCTGCTTCCGAGGCAAGACCTTTCTGGATTTTCTACGTAATGCCTGTGAGTGACAGGTTTTCCATTCTGGCTGGTGTGTGAGCATCAGATGTTCCCTGTGTGAGCCCTGTGTGAGTGTCAGATATTCCCCCATCTAATCTGTTGGGTGGTCCTCTCCTAGACATGGGCAGCTTTCTCACATGCATGTGCTGACCACTTTTCTGCTGAATACTCAAGAAACACCTTCTACACTGCTTACTCCAGAGTTCTCTCTGTGCTACACACTTCATCCTAGTTTTTGTTCTATCCTACAAACTACAGGGGTTCTAGTTTCCCAGACATGCATATGCATTGTGCATATAACACAAATAAGTAAAGTGGCCATCATCTGCCTGCTTTGTGGCTGTCTGAGATGGTATTTGCATGACAACAGACTGTATTTAAAGCCCTCTTCTGTGTACCCACTCTTCAGCCCTCAGGCCCACTCTGCTGAGTAAATATTTTCTCCAGTAGAAACCCCATACCCAGCTCAGTTTAGGGAAGAACTGCCCCCTACCAAGCCCTGCAAGCTTCCCGCCTCCAACTCCCCACCCCAGAATCCCTCCCAATTGCCTCGTATACTCTTCTTTTTCCCTTTGGTATAGTTGAGACAAAGTCATTCTCATCTCTCTCACCTTTGGTCTCTTTGTTTTGTTTTCTTCTCAGAAGATAGCTTTGAGGAGAAAAGTAGACTCTTATTGTTTTTATGCAATTAAAAAAGTGAAGAATGTAAACCTCCCTACATAAGAGGGAATTTATTGGCTTACATGATTGAAAAGTCCAAGGATATAACCGGCTTTAGGTTGGAAGTTCAAATCATAGTCATTAGAGTTGACTGAGTTGAACCATATGTACTTAAAATTATTTGGCAATTTTGATCTCTAAAAATTGGAAATCTCATGCTTTTAACCTCATCATGTTTTTCTCAGTCTTTCAGCTTTGCTTTCACCTGTGTAGTTTCCTATTTCACATAGATTCTTGCTGATGTTGTCAAGATGACTATGGTAGCCTCAGCCTATGTCCTCTCAGATCCAAGGCCAGTGGGAAGAATATATTTCCTTGCTCCAAGGCCTCAGAAAAATATTCATGCTGTCCCAATGGATCTGATGGCCTCTCATGTCCAACACAGAACCAATCCTGAGGTTACTGTCGGGGCACTAGCTGGCTGAGACCTGGGTCTGAGTTCCAGCCCTAGAACAAGGGGTGGACTGCTATATGAACCACATGGCTTGAAAGTCAGGAGGGCTGGCTTCCCAGAAAGAAATCAGAAAGGAGACTCCTGGTGCATGGTCAGACCCTAAGAGTATCTTGCTTTGGATGCTTGACTTAAAAACACTTATACCAGTGTGTTAGAGGGAATAATAATGAGCTGTTCCCTGTACTCTCAATGTGTCCTGTTAACTTAAAACCACTCAGAAACACATAGATGTCATTTAATACAAGTGTCCTTCCTACATTCTTCAAAAAATCAGATATGTCAAGTTGAATGTGTACTAGTGAATGAATAGATGCCAAGAGAAGGTGATGGCATTTTTTGTTGTTGTTTTGGTTAATAATCTATTTGCTTTCTTGGAGTTTTTAATTAGCTATGATTTTCTCCTTAATATCTCAATATAAAAACAAATGAGATGTAATATATTTTGTGAATCTCAATTGTCAGTTAGGGAAATTTTATCTGTTCCCCTGACAACCACTGACTGATAATGGGGGTAATGGTGGTAAGGGAATAACCAGATCAACTTCTCCATGGAAATTCTAGATGTAGAATCTAGAGAGTTTTAGCCAGCTTTTATCTCTAAAAGTAGATAATGTAGAGCAGGTGTCCCCAACCCCCGGGCCACAGACCACCATGAGCATTACCGACTGAGCTCTGCCTCCTGTCAGATCAGCAGCAGGATTCACCCTTTTGTGAATTGTGCATGTGAGGGATCTAGGTTGCATGCTTTTTATGAGATTCTAAGGCCTGATGATCTGAGGTGGAACAGTCCCATCTCAAAACCATCCATTTCCCTGTCACCACCCCATCCGTGGAAAAATTGTCTTCCCTGAAACTGGTCCCAGGTGCCAAAAAGGTTGGGGACCACTGCTGTAGAGAATGCAATCTGGATTTAAAGTTGTGTGTGTATGTATGTATCTGTACATACGTGTATATATAATACATATATGAATACTTTGAAGTATTGTCATCAAACAGGTTATGTCATTAAGTAAAAAGTGTTTTCGGGGCTGGGCGTGGTGGCTCACGCCTGTAATCCCAGCACTTTGGGAGGCCAAGGTGGGCAGATCACAAGGTCAGGAGATGGAGACCACGGTGAAACCCCGTCTCTACTAAAAATACAAAAAATTAGCTGGGCGCGGTGGCGGGCACCTGTAGTCCCAGCTACTCAGGAGGCTGAGGCAGGAGAATGGCGTGAACCCGGGAGGCGGAGCTTGTAGTGAGCCGAGATCGCGCCACTGCGCTGCACTCCAGCCTGGGCGACAGAGCGAGACTCCGTCTCAAAAAAAAAAAGTGTTTTCAGTATCTATGTTAAACATAGTCTTCTATGTATTATTTTAAATTTAATACACTATTGAACTCAGCAAAACATAGAGAAGAGAACCTTGAGTAGGAATTAGGAGACCTAAGACATACCCATCTTTGTAGTTAATTCTGTATAAAACTTTAAAAAAGAAACTTCTGCTTTCTGAGCCTCACTTTCTTAATCTTTAAAGGAGAGGGTAATACAAGATGGTCCCTTTTAGAACCTAGAAATCTGTGGTGCTCTAATCACCCTCCATTGGCAATATGACAAATTCTAACATTGTGCAAAAATGAAATAAATCCAGCAATGAAATGAACCATAATAAATCTAACAACAAAGAATAATGTATACATTTAAAAATCACTCAACTCTTAAGTAGCTACTGTTTGACATGTTGGTGAATTTTCTTCTAGACATCCCTCTTTGCCTATGTCCTCCAAGATATATGCATATGGTTTTACATAAATAAGACAGACCATACTTGCAGTTCCATAACCTGCAGGCCAAAGACTTAAATTTCTGTTATTAAAACTATAAATTCACAGCCTCCTACCAGCTGGGACCTAGATGCTGCTCAGCAATCTCTATTTCCTTAGTCAGCTCTTTCTCTTGCTCATGTTCCCCCTCTTTCTCTTTCCCTAGTTCTTCAGTGGGCCTATTCCAAACACTGCCACATCTCTTTAAACTTCAGCTACATCCTATCTTTCCCTTCCCTGTCAGCAGATGCGCTCATTTTCTACTTTCAGAGAAAAAAGAGGAAGTCATTTCTTTTAACTTCCTGCAGCCAGACCTACTTACATGACTTACCCGTGTTTACCCACATGCTTTCCTCTTTCCTTCCTGACGTGATGGAAGAAGCTGCTTATCCTGCTTATGATGACCTGTCCCTTGTGTTCTGGGATCCCTGCCTCTTCCACGGTGGCACAGCCCCACCCAACTCCTTTGCATTGAGCTCCCTAAAGCTTGCTCCACACAGGGTCACTGGCCTCATCTCAGTTTTTTGAACAGCCCAACCTCTCTCCTGCCTTAGGACTCTTGCTCTTGCTCTGGAATATTCTTTCCTTCACTCTCCCCAGGGCAGGAGGAGTCTCCTTTTCCAAACCTGCATTTAGATGTGCTCCCTTTATGACCGCTTCTGTGACCATCTCAGCGGATATCTCTGCAACATGCTTGTTCCTTTCATAGCACTGACCACAACAGAAACTACCGGATTCTGGTTTGTTCCTTTGTTATTGCCTGGTTCCTTCACAAACAGCAACTTCATAAGGGCAGAAACTATTTCAATCACTCGTCTAAAAATACGCTCAAGGTCTCACAGAGTCCCAGATACTGATACCATTTATTGAAATAATGAATAAATAAATGAGTACCTTCCTAACTTAAGTGGCCACTTCAGTTGAAGAAAGATTGATCTGATTTTTTTATATTATTATTTTTTATTTATCCGTAAGTTATTGGGGTACAGGTGGTATTTGGTTATATGAGTAAGTTCTCTAGTGGTGATTTTTGAGATTTTGGTACACCCTTCACTCGAGCAGTATACACTGCACTGTTGTAGTCTTTTATCCCTCACCCCCCTCCCACTCTTTCCCCCAAGTCCCCAGAGTCCATTGTGTTATTCTTATACCTTTGCGTCCTTACACCTTAGCTCCCACATACCAGTTAGAACACACGATGTGTGGTTTTCCATTCCTGAGTTACTTCACTTAGAATAAGTCTCCAGTTTCATCCAGGTCACTGCAAATGCTATTAATTCATTCCTTTTTTATGGCTGCATAATATTCCATTGTGTTTCTTTATCCACTCATTTCTTTATCCACTCGTTGATTGATGGGCATTTGGGTTGGTCCCACGATTTTGCTATTGTGAATTGTGCCACTATAAACATGCATGTGCAAGTATTTTTTCAAATAATGACTGATTTTCCTCAGGGTAGATACCCAGTAGTTGGATTGCTGGACCAAATGGTAGTTCTACTTTTAGTTCTTTAGGGAATCTCCACACTGTTTTCCATAGTGGCTGTACTAGTTTACACTCCCACCAGCAGTGTAGAAGTGTTCCCTGTTCACTGCATCCATGCCAACATCTCCTGATTTTTTACTTTTTGGTTATGGCCATTCTTGCATGAGTAAGGTGGTATCGCATTGTGGTTTTGATTTGTGTTTCCCTGATCATTAGTGATATTTAGCATGTTTTCATATGTTTATTGGCTGTTTGTATATCTTTTATTGAGAATTGTCTATATATGTCCTTAGCCCACTTTTTGATGGGATTGTTTATTTTTTTCTTACTGATTTATTTGAGTTATTGTAGATTCTGGATATTAGTCTTTTGTCTTTGTCAGATGAATAGATTGTGAAGATTTTCTCCCACTCTGTGGGTTGTCTGTTTACTCTACTGCCTGCTCCTTTTGCCATGCAAAAGCTGTTTAGTTTAATTAGGTCCCAGCTATTTATCTTTGTTTTCATTGCATTTGCTTTTGGTTCTTGGTCATGAAATCCTTGCCTAAGCCAATGTGTAGAAGGGTTTTTCCAATCTTATCTTCTAGAATTTTTATAGTTTCAGGTCTTAGGTTTAAGTCCTAAATCCATCTTGAGTTGATTTTTTTATACGGTGAGAGATGAAGGTCCAGTTTCATTTTCCTACATGTGCCTAGCCAATTGTCCCAGCACCATTTGTTGAAAAGGGTGTCCTTTCCCCACTTTATGTTTTGTTTGCTTTGTCAAAGTTCAGTTGGCTGTAAGTATTTGGGTTCATTTCTGGGTTGTCTATTCTGTGTCATTGGTCTATGTGGCTGTTTTTATACCAGTACCATGCAGTTTTTTTGACTATGGCCTTATAGTAGAGTTTGAAATCAGGTAGTGTGATGTTCCAGATTTTTTTTTTTTTTTTTTTTTTTTTTTTTTTTTTTTTTTTTTTTTTT
>NW_016806193.1:462592-555295 GCF_001698545.2 Rhinopithecus bieti
TTTTTTTTTTTTTTTTTTTTTTTTTTTTTTTTGCTTCGTCTTGCTTTGGCTATGTGAGCTCTTTTTTGGTTCCATATGAATTTTAGAATTTTATTTTTCTAATTCTGTGAAGGAAGAATGATGCTGGTATTTTGATGGGGATTGCATTGAATTTGTAGATTTCTCTTGGCAGTATGGTCATTTTCACAATATTGATTCTACCCATCCATGAGCATGGGTTGTGTTTCCATTTGTTTGTGACATCTGTGATTTCTTTCAGCAGTGTTTTGTAGTTTTCCTTGTAGAGGACTTTCAACTCCTTGGTTGCATATAATTCTAAGTATTTTACTTTCTTTTTTGCAGCTATTATAAAAGGGGTTGAGTTCTTGATTTGATTTTCTGCTTGGTCACTGTTGGTGTATAAAACAGCTGCTGATTTGTGTACATTAATCTTGTATCTGGAAACTTTGCTGAATTCTTTTATCAGTTTTAGGAGCTTTCTGGAGGAGTCCTTGGGGTTTTCAAGGTAAGCAATCATATTGTCAGCAAATAGTGACAGCTTGACTTCCTCTTTACAGCTTTGAATGCTCTTTATTTCTTTCTCTTGTCTGATTGCTCTGGCTAGGACTTGCAGTACTATATTGAAGAGTAGTGAGAGTGGGCATCCTTGTCTTGTTCCAGTTCTCAGAGGGAATGCTTTCAACTTTTCCAAATTCAGTATTATGTTGGCTGTGGGTTTGTCATAAATGGCTTTTATTACCTTAAGATATGTCCCTTGTATGCCAATTTTAATTGGCTGAGAGTTTTAATTATAAAAAGATGCTGGGTTTTGTGGAACGCTTTTCTGCATCTATTGAGATGATTGTGTGATTTTGTTTTAAGTCTCTTTGTGTGGTGTATCACATTTATTGACTTGCATATGTTAAACCATCTCTGCTATGAAACCCACTTGACCATGGTGGATTATCCTTTTGATAGGTTGTTGGATTCAATTAGCTAATATTTTGTTAAGGAGCATCAGTGTTCATCAAGGATATCAATCTGTAGTTTTCTTTTTTGGTTATGTCCTTTCCTAGTTTGGGTGTTAGGGTGACGCTGGCTTCGTAAAATGAATTCGGGAGGGTTCCTTCTTTCTCTATCTTGTGGAATAATGTCAAAAGGATTGGTACCAATTCTTTCTTGAATGTCTTTGTTTGTAATTTTTTCATTACCATTTCAATTTCAATGCTTATTATTGGTCTGTTCAGGATATCTAATTCTTCCTGATTTAAGCTAGGAGGCTTGTATTTTTCCAGGAATTTATCCATCTCTTCTAGGTTTTCTAGTTTATGTGCATAAAGGTGTTCATAGTAGCCTTGAATGATCCTTTGTATTTCAGTGGTGTCAATTGTAATATTTCCTGTTTCATTTTTTGGTGAGGTTATCTGGATTTACTCTCTTATTTTCCTGGTTAATCTTGGTAGTGGTCTATCAGTTTTATTTATCTTTTCAAAAAAACAGCTTTTTTTTTCATTTATCTTTTATATTTTTTTCTTTCACTTTCATTTAGTTCTGTTCTGATCTTGGTAATTTCCTTTATTCTGCTGGGTTTGGGCTTGGTTTGTTCTTGTTTCTCTACTTCCTTGAGGTGTCACCTTAGAATGTCATTTTGTACTCTTTCAGTCTTTTTTATATAGGTGCTTAGGGCTATGAACTTTCCTCTTAGCACTGCCTTTGCTGTATCTCAGAGGTTTTGATACATTGTGTCATTATTGTCATTCAATTCAAATAGTTTTTAAATTTCCATCTTGATTTTGTTTTTGACCCTATGCTAATTCAGGAGCAGGTTGTTTAACTTCCATGTATTTGCATGGTTCTGAAGGTTCCTTTTGGAGTTGATTTCCAGTTTTATTTCACTGTGGTCTGAGAGAGTGCTTGATAAAATTTTAATTTTCTTAAATGGATTGAGGCTCATTTTATGGCCTATCATATGGTCTATCTTGGAGAAAGTTCCATGCACTGTTGAATAGAATGTGTGTTCTGCAGTTGTTGGATGAAATGTTCTGTATATATCTGTTAAGTACATTTGTTCCAAGGTATAGTTTAAATCCATTGTTTCTTTGTTGACTTTCTGTTTTGTTGACCTGTCTAGTGCTGTCAGTGGAGTCTTGAAGTACCCCACTGTTGTTGTGTTGCTCTCTATCTCATTTCTTGGGTCTATTAGTAATTGCTTTATAAATTTGGGAGGTCCAGTGTTAGGTGCATATATGTTTAAGATTGTGGTATTTTCCTGTCAGACAAGGCATTTTACAATTATATAATGTCCCTCTTTGTTTTAACTGCTGTTTCTTTAAAATTAGTTTTTTCTGAAAAAAGAATAGCTACCTCTGCTCACTTTTGGTGTCCATTTGCACAAAATGCCTTTTTCTAACCCTTTAAGTTTATTTGAGTCCTTATGTGTTAGGTGAATTTCCTGAAGGCAGCAGATAGTTGGTTGGTGAGTTCTTATCCATTCTGTAGTTCTGTATCTTTTAAGTAGAGCATTTAGGCCATTTATTTTCAACAGTAGTATTGAAATGTGAGGTACCATTGCATTCGTTGTGCTTTTTGTTACTTGTATACTTTGTGGGGTTTTTTTTGCTTTGTTTTTCATTTTTGCTTTTAACATGTATTTTTGTTTTACAAGTCCTGTGTGATTTATACTTTGAAGAGTTCTGTTTTGATTTGTTTCCAGGAGGATTTTTTTTTCAAGATTTAGAGCTCCTTTTAGCAGTTCTTGTAGTGGTGGCTTGGTAATGGTGAATTCTCTCAGCAATTGTTTGTCTGAAAACCACTGTATCTTTCCTTCATATATGATGTTTAGTTTTGCTGGATATAAAATTCTTGGCTGAAAATTATTTTGTTTGAGGAAGCTAAAGATAGGGCCCCAGTTCTTTCTAGCTTGTAGAGTTTCTGCTGAGAAATCTGCTATTAATCTGATAGATTTTCCTTCATAGGTTACCTGGTGCTTCTGTCTCACAGCTCTTAAGAATCTTTCCTTCATTTTAACTTTGCATAACCTGATGACAATGTGCCTAGGCAAAGATCTTTTTGTGATGAATTTTCCAAGGATTCTTTGTGCTTCTTGTATTTGGATGTCTAAGTTGCTGGCAAGGCCAGGGAAGTTTTCCTCAATTATTCCCCCGAATATGTCTTCCAAGCTTTTAGAATTCTCTTCTTCCTTGGGAACACTGGTAATTCTTAGTTTGGTCATTTAACATAATCCCAGACTTCTTGGAGACTTTGTTCATATTTTCTTGTTCTTTTTTCTTTGTCTTTGTTGGATTGAGTTAATTCAAAGACCTTGTCTTTGAGCTGTGAATTTCTCTCTTCTGTTTGTTCAGTTCCATTGCTGAGACTTTGCAGAGCATTTTATATTTCTGAAAGTGTGTCCAAAGTTTCCTGAATTTTTGATTATTTTTTCTTTAAGCTACCTATTTCCTTGAATATTTCTCTGTTCACTTCTTGTATCATTTTTTGGGTTTCCTTGCATTGGACTTTGCCTTTCTCTGGTCCCTCCCTGATTAGCTTAATAACTAACCTATTGAATTCTTTTTCAGGTAAATCAGGGATTTTTTCTTGGTTTGGATCCATTGCTGGTGAGCTAGTATGATTTTTGAGGGGTTTGAATAGACTTGTTTTGTCATATTACCAGGGTTGGTTTTCTGGTTCCTTCTCATTTGGGTAGGCTCTGTCAGAGGGAAGGTCTAGGGCTGAAGGCTGTTGTTCAGATTATTTTGTCCTACAGAGTATTCCCTTGATGTAGTACTCTCCCCCTTTTCCTATGGATGTGGCTTCCCGTGAGCCAAACTGCAGTGATTTTTGTCTCTCTTCTGGTACTAGCCATCCAGCGAGTCTGCCTGACTCTGGGCTGGTACTGGGAGGTACCTGCACAGAGTCATATGTGAACTGTCTATGGGTCTCTCAGCTGTGGATGCCAGTGCCTGTTCCAGTGGAGGTGGCACCATTTTTTAAAGAGGCTGTCCTTTCTCTAATGTATGTTTTTGGTACCTTGTCAAAAATGAGTTGTCTGTAAATGCATGAATTTATTTCTGGGTTCTGTATTCTGTTCCACTGGTCTATATGTCTGTTTTTATGACAATATCAGACTATTTTGGTTATTATAGCTTTGTATTATACTTTGAAGTCAGGTACTGTGATATCTCCAGCTTTGTTTTTTTGCTTAGGATTGCTTTGGCCTTTCTGTGTCTTCAGTAAAGTTGCAGGACACAAAATCAACTTACAAAAATCAGTAGCATTTTTACATGCTAGCAGCCAACAATCTGAAAAGAAACCAAGAAAGTAATCCCATTAACAATAGCTACAAATATTAATAAGATAAATTACCTAGGAACAAACTTAACTCAAAAAGTTAAAGATATCTGCAATGAAAACTATACGACACTGATGAAAGAAATTGAAGAGGACACACAAGAAAATGGAAAAATATTCCATGTTCATGCACTGAAAAAAAATTGTTAAAATGCCCATACTACCTGAAACAATCTACAGAGTCAATGCAATTCCTATCAAAATACCAATGACATTCTTCACAGAGATAGGAAAAATAACCCTAAAATTTAAAAAGAAATTGTCTAAAAGATTATTTTTACGAATTAGAGAGTACTATATCATATTGTTGTATTGTTCTTTATTTAATCATTCCCTAATTATGAAGAATGGAGGTTGTTTTTTCTTTTGCTATCTTATACATGAGGCTATAGTGAACACCTTTAGATATGCATCTATTTATTTATTCATTTATTGAGACAGGGTCTTGCTGTGTTACCCAGGCTGGAGTGCAATGGTGTGATCATGCAGCCTCAAACTCCTGAGCTCAAGCAGTTCTCCTGCTTCAGCCTCCAGAGTACATGGGATTATAGATGTGCAGCATCATACCTGGTTACTTTTTTCTATTTTTAGTAAAGACAGGGTTTCACTCTATTGTCCAGGATGGTCTAGAACACCTGGGCTCAAGTGATCCTCCTGCCTTGGCATCCCCAGGTGCTTGGATTATAGGTATGAGCCACCATGCCTGGCCTGCTTTTTTTTTTTTTTTTTTTTTTTTTTTTTTTTACTATTTCCCAATTATAATTTCTTAAAATGAAGTTGATACATCAATGGGAAGTCAGCATAACTAAACTTAGTCCTATAAAACGGTTAAACAGAAAGAACAGAATCCTTTTATGGCCACCATATCTTTTGAAAACATTCCTATGCCTTCTCGTAGATACTTGTAGACCAAGCTGAAGAAAGCTATATTCAGTTTTTTAGTGGAACATTGTAATAAAGGCACACCTTGTAAAAAATTAAAAAGCCTGATTTTGAGATCCAAGTACTTATTCTGCAGTGTGCCACTAGACCAGGAAGGCAGGGACCAGTTCTAGTTCCCCCACTTATGTCCACAGAGACTAGATAATAGCCTGGCATATAGCAATAAGTTTGAAAATATTTAATGAATGATTGTGTGAATGAATAAACTTTTATTAACTGGTTGGGGTAATAGAACTTTCAGAACCTAACAGTTCATGTGTACATTTCAGAAACTGTGACTCCTAATTTGTTTAGTGACTTTATTCGTGGAAATGGCACCACTTTGAGGGGCAGACACAAATTTTAATCTTAGTTTTGTGATTTACTATGTGGCCTTCATGTTCTCAGTTGATTTCTCTATGAGATGAAGTTACACTACTCAGTTTTTCAGAAACACTGCCATTTCCAAGAAATTATCATCGAAAACGTGTTCTCTTTCTTGTGCCTTTGATTATGTCAATCTATTAATTTTTGAAAGCCAGAAGCCTTAACTGTGTTAGAAAACATGTATTCCAGAAAAATTAAGGACAACAAAGAGCATTCATCTGGATAAGCATGCTAGACGTGGATGGGATTCTTAACCTAGGACAGCCTAAGTATTTAGACTACAATTTTAGTTTATACCCCCAAGATATTTCTTTCAAATAAAGAGAGGACCTTACATACTTTTAAACTTAATTTTAGAAAATATCAATATTTTATTGTAGCATTTTAATTTTGCCAAAATATGACTTAAGGGCCTTAGTCCATTTCTGACCTTTAACTACAATAGCACTTTTTATTTATCATCTTAGTAGAAGAGTAAACATTTTTTATAGTAGAACACGTGGATACTGGAGAAAAGTCCGAAGAAGAAAGTATGTTTTATTCTCTCTCTAATCTTGCTCTATTGAGAATTGTGGGGGTCAACTATTCCTATAAAAACTGATCTGTATTTCTGGAATAATGTGATTACTGTTATTATGCGGGTTATGAAAGTCAAGTTATATGTGGGCACAGAAGAAAGAGCAATTAATTTTGAGCCCCTGACAAATGAATAGGATGTGTGTCAATATCCCCTGTAAATTGGCCAGTTCCTTAAAAATGGAGCCTGCACTTTATTCTTTCTATAGTCTGAATACCCAGTTCATTGCTTAGTACATAGCAGGTGTTTATTCTTCAATATCACATAGAGACAGAGATAATGCTCTCTGTTCCTCCTTTAGGGAGTAAAGTCTGAAATGTACAGCCTCATGTCTTTGCACAGAAGTTCTCTGTGTGTACAAACACCTCTCCACATGAGTAGCCAATATAAACACAAATAAAATTCCCCTTGAACAAAATCAGCTCAGGGCCTCTATGCACCGTACATTATGAAGCTCCCAGTGGGCCTTCTGACGTTTCCCTTGAAGAGGTCAACTAAAAAGCAGCCATGCCAGGCTTGCTGGCAGGAAATTAGCAGTTCTCAGCTCTTATAAGTTTGAAATTGTAACTGTTCCTCTTGGGTGTTTACCACTCTTCTGTCACCAAGGGAGTCCACTGTTGTTACCAGCCCAGTTAGGTCTGTTGCAACAGTAAGTGAGAAGAAACAGCCTCTTGAAATGTCCCTGCTTGGCCAGAATATTAGGAAAAGCTTCCTGATGGAGGAATAGGATGAGACCCAACACTGATGGAGGGTGTGCAGCAATGTTCTGCATTAGTGCCTACAGGAATATAGAGTTTTCATTTGCGACTTTTGTGATGAGCATACAATTTGTAAAGCACAATGTAGATACTGGAGAGATAATGCATATAAACAGAGGAGGAAGACATACACATTTGAGTGCCACATGTGGACTAGGTACTGTGCTAGACACTCTACTTTCTCAAACTCGTTAATCTCCCACAGATGTTCATGGAGTGGTGTTATTTCCACTTTACAGATCAGGAAACAAAGGCACAAAGGTGAATTCCTCTCCTGAAGTCAGACAGTTTAATGTGAGTAAGTCAGGGCTTAAATCCAGGTTGGCCTGCTACCAAAAATGTTTATGCTTGACCACTAGTGTATACTGCCTTCACAAATGTAAATTAATTAGAAGTATTTCTGATTACATGGAGGCTTTTATGTAGAGGTCTCAGGTCTTTAATGCTCACAATGATTCTGTGAGTTAGGTGGTCCTGTCCCCATTCTACAAACAAACTAAAGCACAAAGACACAAAGTCACTTGCTCACGATCCCTCGACTGGAGCTTAGGTCTGTGTGGGGCCAAAGACATTCAGTCCCCTGCCTTTGAGAACCTCATCATTGAGGCAAATATAAACATATACAAAGGAATTTGTAAGTCCTCATGTAAGACCCACTCACTCATTGAGAGTAAAATTTTTTGGAAGAGACTACAAAATCAAGTATACAGCAGCCTCTAAGGGCTCTCTGTGCTATGGGGCATTTCTCCCACTTAGACATTTTCTTAAGGGAAAGGGAGAGGCTTTTTATTGAGGATTGCCCGGTGAGAGCTTCTTCCGGTAGGCACAGCAATGATTAGAGTAGAAGATAAGACTAAGTTCCCAAGAGGCCTCTTTTTCAAGATTCAGAAAAGGCACAAAACAGGACTAGTTTAAGCACATCAGTAAAATTGAAAATAGCAGGGCTCAAGCTGCAGATTGACTGTGGAGTTTTCCAGGGAAGAGCTTTTGTTATTTGTTTTTTGCCCAACTGAGCACTTTTGAGTCAACAATCCTTTCTTATAAGGGCATAATACTCAAAACTGGCCCCAGAGAAAATAAGAAAGAACCATAGGTAATGCTATGGATTGATCCACTTTCCAATGGAAAGCCAACCTTCTTTCTTTTCACTTCACAGCTTTAATTCCTAAATTTCTGGGCCTTATGGCAAAATGGGAGGGGGAAAACTGGATGAAATTTATTCAGTTCTACAGGCATTTATTGAGCTTCTACTATGGAGGTAATATGAAGATAAAATCCTTGAACTTCATTACTTAGTTGATGAGATAAAACATACACAGGCCAGAAAAATCTCAGGTGTGTTGGAAAGGTACTTCTTTATACTCCCAAAATAATTTTTTTTTTTTTGGCATTGTTTTTTGCTGAGACATGGTGGAAGACTTTTGGAGAAGTAAATATTTGAGTATTTGACCAGAGTTCAAAGACTGTAGGACCTAAACAATTACAAATAAAAGAGTAAGGTTTATAGGGTGGTTCTATAATAGAAAAAGAAAAGAAAACAGGAGCAAAATGCAAATAAAATTTAAAATGTACATTCAAAGAGAGTATATTAAAATAAAGTGAAAATAGGACAGGAAATTATATTTATTTTTCCTTAGCACTTTGTTCCAAGAATTGTTAAGTTTTTCACATGCATTCTCTCATTTAATACTCACAACATTCCCATGAGGCAGTTATTATTATCTCCATTTTACTGAGAAGGACAGTGAAGCCCAGAATGATGAATAACTTGCCCAAGCTGCGCAATAAGTGGCATTTAAACTCAGTCTTATTACAAAGTCCTAATGTTTAGCCACCTATACTATACTGCTTCAATAAGCATTGCAGCTGGAATATTGGCCAATAATGGGAAAAAATGCTAAAGAGTTAATTGCAATTATTGTAACTGTCACTTGTGTCTAAGGAGTATTTTCAGTACAAAGGCATTAGGCAAATTATTTTTATTTAACTCAATGCCTAGAACAGTTGCGTAAGTATTATTAATCTCATTTTAAGATGAGTGAACTGAGAGAGTGGCCACCTTGATAAAAAGATATTCAGAAAGCAGTGAACCTGAGCTTTGAACTAGTATCAGTGACCTCAACCTGAACTCTTAACCATTACATTATATGGCTTCTCAAGACTGGGATCAGAAAATAAAGAGCCTTGAAGGCTAATCCTGGAAATTTGCATTTATCCTGCAGCCAACAGGGAAACATTAAAAGTTTGTGAGCTGAGAGGTGGCATGGCTTGATTTGGGCTTTTGGATGATTAATCTGGAGTCAGCATTAGAGAGATTATAGAATGGAAGATCAGAACAGAGGGACCAATTATGGGTCTACTGCACCAGTCCATGTAAGAAGACTTATCCAGTGAGATGTGTGGTCCAGGTAAGTGGTCTTGAAAGCCCAATATAGACTACTAAGAGGAGAGAAAGGAAATATATAGTATTGGGTTTATAAATTACAAGAGTGCTCTTTGGTGCTTTCAAATCTGGATCTCCTAGTAGAAAGGGAAGCTGCCTGTAGTGGAATCTGCTCACCAGGCAGCAAGTTGAGCTAGCTATTTAGTATGGAGAGGACCTGGAGCTGTGATTACCAGACACTGGGTTGCAGCTGCAGCCACCCAGAATTAGCCTGGCCAGATGGTGACGGGTAACTGACTGTTCTCCATGGACCTCAGGAGAGAGCACAACAAATACCACAAGCAAGAGGCACATATTTTCCTATGAACATATCAGAAAATTTTCTTTGAGAGTTTCTGATTCTCTCAAGGCATTTTTCCCTCATAATGCCTCAGTTACATTAACTCAGGTTGATAATGGTGAAGAATGCTTTATAAAAATCAGACTTGTTTTTTAATGAGGCCATCTGGTGAGGCTTCTGCATTTATATCCTCTTCTCCCAACAGGTTAGAAGCTGAAAAATTCTCTGCTAGTATAGTATTAGTAGAAATTATTTATAGCATGGCAGAACAGCCACTGTAATTACAACTTAATTCTTAGGTGACAAGAGACAGAACGTTAATTAGATCTTGCAGATAATAGTAATGACCACTCACATGTACCAAGCATTTGTCCACATGTAATAGGTATGAATTCTCAGCATCACTCACTTGAGGTATACAAGAAACATAATTTTAATTAGTTTCTTTAATAAAATAATTTGAACCTACAACTTATCTAGTGGTCAGAATATCATCTAAACCCTCTCAGGAAAGGTCCGATGCAGCATGTGTTAGTCACTCACGTACAAAATGTAATCATATTCACCTTCTCCAATTTATTCCCTCTTTCCACTCAGGAAAGATCCTAAGCCCAGGATCTTACTGAGGTGCCAACCTGGTGACAGTAGGGAGTGGCTAGCTGGTTCTCCATCTGGACCTGGCAGGCCCCCTGCTAGCCTCCTACACTCAGTATAAATTCATTTAGTCAGATTTCAACACACTCGAAATGGAGACTGAGCAAATTCCCAGTTTGAATTTGTCCCCATTTGACTCCTGGCTTAGGTATCCTTAGAAGGTGATGCCTGTCCTCCCATCATTCTCAGTGGAAACTGTCCATCCACACAGCTGACATCTGACACAGAGCTCCTTGTCCCCACAATTGGACCCTGTGCAAGCTCATGCATCTTCCCTTCTCAGCTAGCTTTCACTTCCTGCTGAATATAGGGAAGCTTTGGGTACCTCATCTCTACAACACTCTGGGGCTCTAGGAGACTTGGGCTATAAAAGGGGATTCATTCTGTCTCCACATCCCTGTATGTTCAAGATAGAACCAGAAGCTGAGAAATTGTCATTTTTATTCTTTGGTCCATTTCTGAAGAACCCCAGTCCCAGAGCAAATGGTGACCCCATGTCTCTCTACTTGAATGAGGATGAGGTGGGAGAATGAAAGAAGAAATTGGTTAACTATTCAAGTTTGCCTTACCCACACACATGATCTTATTTGATCTTCACAGCACCTCTTGGTAGCAGAAATGATGACTTTATTGATGAGAAAAATGAGGCTTAGAAAAGTTAAGGGACATGTCAAAGGTCCCATTGAAGTCAACAGCAGTGTAGGAGTGTGGACATATCTGCCTGATTGTGGAGGCTGAACTCTTAAACAACACCCAACAGACAGCAGAGGCTGAAGCTGGCTTACAGGACCTCACTTAGTATTCAATTATCAGGGTACATATAAGGTATTGTATATGAATCAAAATACCTTATAATGGATCTACTTTATTCTTCCATCACCAGCTATTAGGGACAATAATGAAGCCATGTCTGCATTGGAAATGTCTCCTTCATAAAAAATATAGAATTATACTGAGATTGCAATGGGCATCACCATTCCTTATAGATGAAAAGGAACTCCAGAGGGCCACTGGTCGGCATCATACTTTGTTTATTCCAGATCACTGAGTGGCCAGTCTTATCTAGAAGCCCAGAAGTCAGATGCTGGTCCTTGGCCTTCTGTCTTCTCATAGTGATGGCCTGAAATCAGTGTCTTCTCCATTATTTGTCAGTTTCTCTCTCTGTTACATAGCAGCACCAAGAAATGGAGTTGCGGTTGCTGCTAACTTTGAAATCTTCAAAAGAAAGCCAAGTTCCTGGTAAGAATCAGACTTAGTAACTCATGGAAGTAACTGAAGGGTTGTGCTTGTTGTACTTTTTCTAATTAAGTTTACATTGGGCTAATTTTAAGAAGTGTAATTTAGAAATATCCTTAATTTCAATGACCATCAGATTCATTTCCGTTTTTCTAAATTTTATCAAAGCTAATAATAATATTTTCTCAATCCATTAAAAGACTACTTTCCTCATAGAAAAAAAATGAACCACTGACACTTTACTTTTAGATTTTTTTGTTTCATTTTGTTAGTGACTAGATACATATTAATTACTAGCTATGTTAAAGTTGCAGTCATTAGTGCAAATAGGGAGGGGAAATAGTTATTGGCAATGAAGGAAGTGTAATGTAGAATGGAGATAAATATACACACTATAAAAGAAAATGTGATCCCACCAAAATAACCCAAATGAAAAGGACAATACCAAGTGACAGTAAGGATATAGAACAACTAGAACTTTTTTACACTGTTTGTGGGAGTGTAAATTGATAAAACTTTGGATAACTTCAGTAGTACCTACTAAAGTGGATATATGTATATGTTGAAATGAAATGTACATATATGTTATCATATGTATGTGGTACATGTAATAGATATTTATGTATTGTGTATGTGTGTTTATATCTAGCTATATGTATTATAAATGTATTATGTCCAAGCAATTCCATTCTTAGGTGTGTTTCCCAAAAGACACAAATAAGTGTGTTCATAATAGCATTTATAAAGCCACAAGTGTTTATCAATAGTATAATGAACAAATACATTGTGGTGTATTTATGCATTTGACTTATAGCAATGAGAATGGACAAACTATGAGTTTACACAACATGAATGAATTTCACCAAAAAACCTGAGCAAAAGAAACTAGATACAAAAGAGAGTACTATATATATTCAATTTATATTCAAAAATATTTTTTAAAAATGCATTTGGTATTAGAAGTTAGGACAGTAGCTAACTTTTGGTGATTAGAGGTTAAGGAAGGGGATTCTGGGGTTCCAATAATGTATTATTTCTTGATCTAGGGATTGAGTAATAGGAGTAATAGGTGTGTTCACCCTCTGAAAATTCATTGAGCTGTTTTGCACTTTTCTGCACCTATGTAATATATCAAGAAATTCACCTTGCAAAAGGCAATGTGTGAAAAGGATCAGGAGAGGCACAGATGGAAAAAGCAGGACAAAGTAAATATTGTTAGTAAATTAATTGGACATAAATTGCAAAATGTTATTCAAATAAGGAATGCCACATATGCTGAATTTAAAATACATTTTAGTGTCTCCGTGATTAGGTTTTAACATGACTTTTAAGAAATTCTACAAATTTCACATCTGCTGCAAGACCAGTTATATCATTCAAGATGCTCAATACTAAGCCATTAAAAAAAAATGCAGCACACCCTCAGAAAAACTGTGATATTCACAAAATGAGAGTGTCTTCTCAGGTTTCTCTTTATCCTCAGGTTGTAAAAGCTCAGAGCCTCATCTCCCTTTCTGGGACTGTCCAGAATCTTGTATTCAGGCTGCACATTTCCCCACAATTAGGTGACCTGTTTAGCATTGCTAGCCTGAGTCAGCCCATTTCATATCAAATGAGACTGGTCTATATTTAAAAGAAGGAATTCATAATGTACCAGCGTGATCTAGGAGTTTAATCACTGGGTTGAGTGCTCCAGGCCCCAGTTCCCCTAACATGCCTGTCTCCCTGGCTTTGACTCACAATCATGTGTTTTGTAAATGCACAAGGGAATGAACATAAAAGCAAAATTGCTGGTGACTAAGAATAGTAGCCAGCAGCCCTGGGAAGAATGCAGTGCTCTGGGGCTTAGCAGGAGAGCTGTGGAAGCATGGACACTGTGGACATGAAAAATAAGCATCCAATTGGAGAATTGATGTGACCTCAGAGGAACCTGAGGGCCACAGCTCTGAATTCCCCAGGGCTGGTACTTGAACCTACTATGGCTAAATAAACTTGCCACATTTATTGGTGGCTTCTGTTTAAACACGAGTATTATGGTGGTGGCTTTATTTTCTTCTACCTTTTATTGATTATAATGTCCATGAGAAGTCAGGACCTGTTTTCTCAAATTTACCGCCACATCTACAGCAGTTATTGAAAAAGCTGTACAATAGTAACTGCACAATATGTTCATTTGAATTATTTGAATACAATCTGTAAGTCAAATCTAGCCTGAGAGTTATCTCAGTTATCACAGTTCTGAAAATAGGAGCAGTCTCCTAGTTCTTAGATGGTATAAAAGTAATAACTATTATCAATAAGCCTAGAAAAAACACACTTCCTCTTCATGTAAACAAATGAAAGAATTTGACTGTTCAGCAAACTGGCTCTCAAGTGACAATATGGCGTTATTTAAATATTAAAAATAGTATCCATTTTTAATACATTATTATTTTATTATGAGAGTTTATTATGTATCAGCCACAAAACTGGTTCCTGAACCTATATTATAGTTTAATTATCACAGCAATTTAATGAGGTAGCTACTCTTCTTAGCCCTATTTTGCGGGTGGGAAAACTGAGACACAGAGAGGTAACTACCCCAAAGTGGCACAGCTGTTTAGTTGTTGAGCCAGGATTTGAACCTAGAATCTAAATCTAGTCCTTTAACCAACCTGCAATGCAAACCCTTACCCAAGACATCACAACACAGCAATTAAAATTGGAGAAAATGGAATGAGTTAGTTCCTAATCCAGTTAATTTCCCTGAATTAGAGAAAATCTCAAAATGTAATGTAATACATTTCTTGAGGAGAGGGTTATGCTCTCTGATGACTAGTAGTGCTGGCCACACATCTTAAGACTATTTTTACACCTGCGTCTTGGGGCAATTGAAAGAGTCCCCTTCAACTCACAAATGTGTATCTGGGTGATAAATCATATGACTACCCTATGAACACATTTGCCTTTTCCAGAAATGTCCAAACTTTCTCAAATATAGCTAGAATAGAGGCTAATTCAAGGATGAGATCAATTTTTTCATCTAACCCAGGACTCAAGACTAGAAATTAGCTGTCCAGGTACCTCTGAGTTTTACCCACAAAGGGATCCTTCGCTTGGCCTAGCAGCTGCCTCTCTTATCTGCCCCTCATTAAAAACAGGGAAGTAAATGTCACAGCACAGTGTTCTGAAATCAGGTGGTGTACAGGAGAACATGTAACCCCTTGTTCCCAGGGTCTGAACATCCCTGCAGATATTTTAGCAACAACTCGGGCTGGCTGGGCTGAGAGCATCTTGTTTTCTGGCTTATGTAGGCTCAGCTGTGCCTGGTGTCAAGAAGCTCAGTGACCCTTTCTGGGCTTAGAAGTGCCTCTTAGCCCTCAGGAGCCTTTTCTCCAGCAAATGTACCCATGGAAAAGTAGTCCTTGATCCAATCAGTTCTTTGTTGACTGGACTGGTCAGTTTCCTCTAAGTTCTATCATATCGGTGCATTCTTCTGGAATACATGATTTCAAGGACAGACTCTGCGGGTAAGTTTTCTAATTCTAAGTGTCAAAAGCTTTACTCAAACTGGCTTAAGGAAAATAACAACACCACCAAGGGAACTTTAAAATCTATGTTCATATTCCTGCTCAATCTGTGGCTGGATCAAATATTTTAAATGATGTAATTGGGGATCCGCCTTTCTGTCTCTCTCTCTCTTTTTTTTTTTTTTTGGCTCTTCTTCCCTATTTATAGAAAGAGTCTCACCTCATGCAGCCACAGGTTCAAGTTTAATTGATTCTTCATGCTTGAGACCCCAGAAAGAGAGAGACTGTTTCTCTCTCAGTGTACATCTCAGTCCTTAAAAAAAAGCTCTGACCAAAGTAGGGATAAAAAGAGGAGATAGTAAACACTTATAAAATATTCTTATATGCTGGTCACAATTTAATACTTTATGTGTTTTAATTCCTTTAATCTATGTATGAGCCCTATGAAAGAAGAATTATTATTATTATTGTTATTGTTATTATTTCTGTTTTACAGATAAGAAAGTTGAGGTCCAGAGAGATTAAGTGACTTGTCCAAGGTTGTATAGCTTGCAATTGAAGAGCTAGCTATGGGAGTTTAGCGATGGAATAGATGCTCTTGATGCTCCACCTCATTATAGAATCATGTAATGAATAGCCCCATTAGATAAGGAGGAAAATTTTCTATGATGAAACTGTCTGTTCAGACAAAAAAATTAGCAGTAAGAGAGATCTACTAATCGTATCCTCTAGACCTAGTTTGCACGTTGTAAGGAGGGTATTGGCCTAGATGAGGGTCAGAAAATACACAGCACACATATCACTACCACCACTATGCCCACACTATGCATAGGGCAGACATTACTAATTGATCGCTGCATTATGTGTCCCTTAAATCTAGATGAAGTCTCAGGATTCTTCTCAACACACTGATCCAGGCAACCTTAAAACCGAACAGAGTTTACAGGTGAAAATGAAACCTTTTGCCATTCTAGGATTAAAGGATCTCTCAACATGCTTCTGGGACTATCATTTCAGAATTCTTCTAAGGCAGCCACAAATAAATGACTTTTAGATAACAAAGCATAACCACAGGAGTTTATTAGATGCTCATGAGCAAGTGCAGTCTTTAGAATTCTTCAAGAATCTACTTGTCTGTGTCCCAATTCATCCTGCTAAACTGTTGGGTTTGTTCTCTTCCTTTTCCTCTAATAATAACAAAAGGAAGAGTAGTAATATACCATAAACCTCTCTTCTTAAATGCTCACATACCTTTATACCAACCCTTTGAAGCGCATTCCACCAAGACCACTCTGAAAGGCCAGTAGTCTAGAAGGGGCTTGGGCTTAAATATAAATCCATGTTAACACTTTTACTTGAGGAACTTAAAAAAATTATTTATAGGATGTGAACCTGTTATTAGCAGCACAGTAGTAAGAACCTGCTCTTAGTGCACTCTCTCACTTTCTTTATGAGGAAATTGAAACTGAGAGAAGTTCAGAAACTTTTCTAAAGTCACACAGAATTGGACTGTGGACCTCAGACTTCTCACAACAAATCAACAAATATCTACTGAGTTTTAACATGCCAGACTGTGCCAGGAACGGAGGTTTGGAAGAGGCATAAGCCGATATGCCTCTTCTGGCATTCACTTTCTAGTAGACTAGATGGGAAAATTGAAAATGATGGTATTAAAACAGTTGCTTTATGAATCTCAAAGTTGTCTTTGACTGGCAGGCTGTTCTTGAGGGGCGTGCTTACATCTTTTCTGAGATGTGTTCCTTTCAAAACATGCTGAGCATATAGATCTGGAACAAACATTTCAAAACAAGACCTATAGTGTGGAGGAAGCCTGAGTTTTCTAATTGGTCTTTGTGAAGTCACATGCTCCTTTCTGCATCAGAAAGTTCAGGCTATAGTTCCCTGGGCTTGGCTTTCTCTTCTTCACCCCTTTCTACTTCCTACCCTGGCTCACCCTGTGTGTTCAGATCCAACCTCCCTTGCACAGAAAAGTGTCCCCTGACTGCGCTCTGCCACCCTCCATCCTTAGGTTTTGTCCCTTTACCTTTGCATGGCTTTGTACAGCTCACTTGTTTATACTCATGAAGTAACTGATCAATTAATGACTGCCTCTCACATCAGAATGTAAGTTCCATGAGGGCCAAAATATGTCTGCCCTATCCGCCCTTTCTCCTACTGCATCATTAGGCTTTAGGTCAGTACTTTGCACAGACTACTTACTCAATATATTTATGGAAGAGAGGAAAGAGGGAAGAGAGGAAGAGAAGAGAGAAGGTATGGGTGGATGGGTTTTAACCTTAATAATAATGAAACATTTATTGAACCCTTTTGATGTCTCAGGCTTCTTCGATCATTTGGTCTTAACCACAACCCTGGAATATAGGTTCCATCATCCCTATTTTATAAATGGTGAATTGAAGCTCAGAGAGGTTTAGTGACTTTCCCAAAGTCACCCAGCTATTAGGTGATGCATCAAGGATCTGAATTCAGTCTGTGTGACTGCAAGGTTCTTTCTAGTCTATATTATCCAAGAGCATGGTTAATCAATGTTGGCATAGTTGACATTTTGGGCTGCCCGAACCCTTGGTTTGGAGGCTACCCTGAGTTTATGGGATGGCAGTGGCATCCTAGGCCTCTGCTCATAGATATCAGTAATACCTCCCCCTGCCCCACCTCCGCCACCAGTTGGACAACCAAAAATGTCTCCAGATATTGTCTCCTAGGAGACAAAATCATCACTGGCTGAGAACCACTGCCTTAGAATAATAATAAGTCATATCCTAAAAACAGCATATTAAAATGCAGACTTTCTCAAAAACAGGTTTTTTTTCTTAAACTTTGAGTTCATCTTAGCTTTCCTTTTCTGAATTCAAATTAAGAAAGCTCTTGAATCTGATGAACTCTTCATTGGTTGCCCTCTAACTCTAGTTAGACTTTTCAGAACCTTAATAAACAGTGAGTTCCTACTGCTCACTCCCTTCCACACCCCCTCATGCTCCCTCTCTCAGGTCATTGCCCAGTGATCCTATAACTTTGAATCTTCAAAAAAAAAGCAAAGAGAAGAGCCCCAATTTCAAGGGAAGGAAAGGATAAAATGATGGCTCAGATTTGAACAGGGGAATTTCTTTTGTTTTGAAACAGATTCTTGTTCTGTAACCTAGACTGGAGTGCAGTGAAGTGATCACAGTTCACTGCAGCCTCAACCTCCTGAGCTCAAGTGATTCTCCCATCTCAGCCTCTCAAGTAGCTGGGACTATAGGCACACACCACACTCAGCTTATTTTTTATTTTTTATAGAGATGGGAGTTTCCCTATGTTGCCCAGGCTGGTCTCAAACTCCTGGCTTCAAGCCATCCTCCTACCTTGGCTTCCCAAAGTGCTTGGATTACAGGCGTGAGCCACCATTCCTGGACCAGGAATTTCTTATTTGCTACCAGGTTCTCCTTTTTTCATTCATAGCAGTCACCAGTCCAAAGAGTTTTAAAATTAAATCTGCAACTAAATTCTTTCCTTTCCATCTAATTTATTTTTGTATTAAAATAGGAAGCAGCTTCTATGTCTATTCTCATTCAATGCAAAGGAAGATGTATTAAAAGCCGAAATGTCTTACTAAGAGAGTTTCTAAACAAACTGTATTAAGAATGAAAAGATGGTCTATAGTAATAGAGAAAGTGGTGACACCTGGTGGTGGACCATGTAATACTTATTAGAGTTAAAACAAGGTTATTAATATTTTTTAGAATAATCTGTGCTATTTCAGTCAAGTACCATAAAGTATTTTTGGCTCACAGCTGTTTTAATGAGCAGGGCAGGACTATATAATTGCAAATGGTTTAGCTGTGGAATTCAGAATAGCTCTTACATTTTTTTCTGTTTTTCAGCATGTAAAAAGCCTAGCGCAGGCAGGAACTAGGGAGCAGAGGCAAATTCATGTGCTTATAAGACCTCTCAAGAATTGGCTTTGGCTCGAGACTTAAAATCAGAAAGTCAACTTTAGTGACTTTGGCAAGTGGCCCACCTGGAGAGGTATGACTTGGATGTGGTTGCAACAAAGGAGAGTCCTGTGAGACAAGAGGTGAATGTTGCTTGCCTTGAGATTTAGTCAAGAGAGATCAAGTACACATAATAGCCATTGTCATCACTGTCTTTTATCAGCCCCTCTGTTGAAGTTCAGCCTAAAATTTCCAGGCAGTTGTCTCAAGGAAGCGTGTGTGTGTGTGTGTGGACACACGTGGACAGGCAGGTGATGGTGACTGGCGCCCACTTCACTAGTCACAGGCACTTGGAATGCAAGCTGGCTGCCTCAAAGGGAAATGCTTCTCCTACATCTGGAAACTTATTGGGTATCTTTTGAATCTTGGGTACATTGGTGATTGATATTTCCCTGCAGCCTCTCCTGACTCAACTTACTGCTGATGAGCATTTTCTTGGATTTTTTTGTAGCTACTGAAATTATTAGATTGGTGCAAAGGTAATTGCGGTTTTTGCCATCACTCTCGGTAGCAAAAACTGCAATAACCTTTGCACCAACCTAATAGTTCCACTAGCAGGTACTTTTAAAACCTGATACTGGAAGAAGGCTTAAGTACAGAATAGGAATGAAGTCCCTCACATGCACCCTGCACTGTGTGGTCTCTGGACTACAGGTCTGTACTCTGGGGTACAGAGCCCAGGGAGAGTATTAGGTTGATGCAAAAGTAATTGTGTTTTTTGCCATTAAAAGAAATGGCAAAAACTGCAATTCTTTTGGGCCAATAACATAAGTGTTGGGTTTGGTGCACTGGAACATGAAGAAAGTCAGGGCCAATTGAAGCCACTGTACCTGAAAATCCAGGAGATTTCTATTTTCCTTGAATTTGGTTTAACCAAATTAATGCACATTAAAGCCATGACCTAGGAATGAATGGTCATGCCTTTGAGAAACTGTTAACCTGAGAGCCTCCTCTGATCTTGGTAGCCTTAACCAAGGTATTCACTTGGCATACAATACTCCCTTGTTCCTCTTGACCTTGTACTTCTGTCTGGCCACTGTCCTTTACACACTCTCCCTTTTGCTTGCCTATCTCCTAGTCTTTAAAGGCCACTTTTCTAACACACTCAAGTCCACATTAGCTTCCTTTTTTTTTTTTTTTGAGACAGAGTTTCGCTCTTGTTGCCCAGGCTAGAGTGCAATGGTGCAATCTTGGCTCACCACTACCTCTGCCTTAGCCTCCCTAGTAGCTGGAATTACAGGCATGTGCCTGTAATTTTGTTTTTTTAAAGAGACGGAGTTACTCCATGTTGGTCAGGATGGTCTTGAACTCCTGACCTCAGGTGATCTGCCCGCCTCGGCCTCCCATTAGCTTCCTTTTTTATGTCTCATTTAGCAGAAAATAGAAATATTAAAAACAACCTAAATCTCTGACCATTCAAATGTGATTAAATATATCATGGAATAATATGCAGTGACAAAAAATATTTACTTAGAAAAATTTATAATATTTAATTAGGTTAAATAATTATAAAAGAGTAAGTATAATATTTTCTAGAGGACACAACTATGAATTTCTGCTTGAGGATGAAACTAGAAACTGTATCAGGATAGTACAGGAAGGAGACTATGCAATGCATAAAAGGATCTCAAATATACAACACACACACACACACACACGAATAAAAGGCCAGTTTAATATTCATCAAGATGTTAACAATGATGAACTTCATAGTTACAAACGTGCATTATTTTATAATTTTAAAAGTTTATGTTTAAAATTTAGCCTCAATGCCATCCAATGGAGAAAAGATAGTCTTTTGAATAAATACTACTAGAACAAGTGGACATTCCCATGCCAAAAAAAAAAAAAAAAAAAAAAAAAAAAAAAAAAAAAAAAAAAAAAAATCTACACAATGGCTTACCCTTTTCACAAAATTTAACTCAAAATGGATGGAGGCCTGAATGTAAAATGCAAAATTATAAAACTTCTCAAAGACAACATAGAAAAAAATCTAAGTGATCTTGGATTCGATAATGATTATTAGATACATCACCAAAAGCACAATCTATGAAAGAAAAAAATTGTTAAGTTAGATTTCATTAAAATTAAAAACTTCTGCTCTGTGAAAGACACTGTTAAGCCTCAGATTGGGAGAAAATATTTGTAAAACATATATGTGATAAAGCACTTGTATCCAGGATATATAAAAAATTATTAAAACTCAACAATTAAAAACTGTATAGACACCTAGAGCCAGAGAAGATATGTCCATGAAAGGTCAGGCACAGTGGCTCACACCTGTCATCCCAGCACTTTGGAAGGCCCAGGTGGGCGGATCACTTGAGGTCAGGAGTTCGAGACCAGCCTGGCCAACATGGTGAAATCCTGTCTCCACTAAAAATCCAAAAATTCGCTGGGGATGGTGGTACATACTTGTAATCCCAGCTACTCAGGAGGCTGAGGCAGGAGAATCGATTGAACCAAGGAGGCAGAGGTTGCAGTGAGCAGAGATTGTGCCACTGTACTCCAGCCTGGGTGACAGAGTGAGATGCTGTCTCCAAAAAAAAAAAAAAAAAGATGCTCAACATAAAATGTCATTAGAGAATTGCAAATTAAAACAACAATAAGAACTACATACCTATTTACCTTTTAGGATGGTTAAAATGCAAAACACTGACAATGCCAAATGCTGGTGAGGATGTGGAGGAACAGGGACTCTCATTAACTGATGGTGGGAATGCAAAATGGTACAGTCACTCTAGAAGATAGTTTCACAGTTTCATACAAAGTGCAACCTTGTCTACCATATAATAGAGCAATACTTCTAGATATTTACCCAAATGCATTGAAAACTATGTCCACACAAAGAAACTGTCTACCAATGTTTACAGCAGCTTTATTCATAATTGCCCCAAACTAGAAGCAACCAAGATGTCCTTCAATAGTTGAGTGGATAAACAAACCGTGGTACATCCATAAATGGAATATGTTATAACAATAAAAAATAAATGATCTATTAAGCCACAGAAGACATGGAATAATCTTAAGTGCATGTTACTGAGTGAAAGAAACCAACCTGAAAAGCCTGCATTCTGTATGATTCCAAATAAATGACATTCTGGAAAAGGCAAAACTATAGAAACCAAAAAACGATCAGTGGTTGCCAGAGGTTAATGGAAAGGAAGGGAAAGATGAATAGGTGGAGTACAGGGGAGTTTTAGGATGGAACTATGCTGTATGATACTGTAATGATGGATGCATGACATTATACATTTGACAAATGAACCATGCAGCACAAACAGGAAGCTCTAATGTAAACCAAGGACTTCAGTCAATAATTAATAATGTACCAATATTGGTTCATCACTTGTAGCAAATATACCAAACCAATGGAAGATGTTAATACTAGGAGAAACTGTGTGTTTGGGATGGGAGTGGAGTAGTATATGGGAACTCTCTCTACTTTCTGTTAAAATTTTCTGTAAGTCTAAAACTGCTCTAACAAATAAAGTTTATTTGTTTAAAGGAATCTAGCCTCCAATAAATTCTTGGCAAAATTTCTTCTGACATTTGACCACAATGGCTAAGTAGTTCTGCTTCTCATCTAGTCACTACCCCATGAGAAGGTTCATGAGAAAAAGAATTATAAGTAGTGGGAAGTCTAGGTGTCTAGTTTCCTTAAAATAATAATGAAAGTCCTAGGGAGGAGTGTCTAGCTTTCTTGAAAATCTTCTCTTCCCTTTTGGACATCTTCAAATAAACAGTCAACTTGGTAGCAATAGAGATAAGTCTCAAAGTAAGAAATCTGGCTGCTTTTGGATTCAGATCCCTTCTGAATATTTTTCAGAAGCTTCAGGTCCAAGTGGATCCCTGTCAACAGCATGAAATATAGGACCCAATAGAGAACTGTGGACCAGATTCTAATAGAATGATTATATACTATATTATATTAGGTCATGTTCTTCATTTCATTGTATAACCAAGAAAACTTGCAGCTCAAGAGATGGAAAGCATGTCCAAGGACACACACCTAGTGACCCGGGATCTGAACACGTACTCTGGAGACTAATACCACACTGTCCCCAGTGAGCACTGTCACTATGCTGTTCACAGCTTTCTCAGAAGCAGGGACATGTTCAGAATCCAGCAATCCCACCACATGCCCACTCATTTTCTGGTTTACCTTGTCTCCTCCACATCTTCTTATTCGATGTTGTAGCTCCTTCGTGGGCCAAAGTGAGAGGACCATGTCGGCGAATATTGGACTATCCTCTTCTCTTCCCTAAAAGAGACACTACTGATGCTTTTAGGTGAGGCAGACATTTCCTCCTCAGGAATCTTTGCTTGCTGCATTTGCCTCTGAACTCCCTGAAGATGGTGACTTTTCTTAGATTCATCTCTATTACCTGATACACTGGTGCTTTGATATTGCTTGGTAAAGCTCTGTTTAATAAATGAATGAATGAAATAACATCTTTAATCATATCAGTTATTTTGACATATTGACATGTCATAGTTGTCGTTTATTAAACACATTTTTAGTGAGCACCTACTATGTCCCAGGCACTATGATAAGAATACAAGTAGTAAACCAAGAGAGGCAATGTCTCTGCTCACATGGTACTTGCATTCTACTGGGAAGAGACAGACAGGAAGCAAATTAACAAATTTTGTAGTGTGTTTTCATTTTTAATTGAATTTTATTAAGATAATTATAGATTCATAAGCAGTTGTAAGAAATAATACATTAAGATCTTGTGTGCCTTTTAACTCAGGTTTTCCTGATGTTAACGTCTTGGGAAAGTATAGTACAATATTACAACCAAGATAATGACCTTGACACAATCCACCTATCTTTTTCAGATTTCTCCAATTTTACTTGTATTAATTTGTGCACACATATGTGTGTATTTAGTTCTGTAATCTAATCAGTGTGTAGGTTCATGTGTTCACCACGATAATCAAGATAAAGAATAGCTCCACAGAAATTCCTTGTGTTCCCCTTTTATTTTATTTTATTTTTTTTGAGATAGAGTCTCGCTCTGTCACCCAGGCTTGAGTGCAGTGGCGAGATCTCAGCTCACTTCAACCTCCACCTCACGGGCTCAGAGGATTCTCCTGCCTCAGCCATCTGAGTAGCTGTGATTACAGGCATGCACCACCATGCCCAGCTAGTTTTTGTATTTTTAGTAGAGACAGGGTTTCACTATGTTGGCCAGGCTGGTCTTGAACTCCTGACTTCAGGTGATCTGCCCGCCTCGGCCTCCCAAAGTCCTGGAATTAGAGGTGTGAGCCACCATGCCCAGCCTACCTTTTTATAACCACGCTCGTCTCCCTTCCCTAACTTGTCCTTAACTCCTGTAAACTAGTAATCACTCCTCGTTTTCTATAATTTTGCCATTGTAAGAATCTTATATAAATATAATTATATACAATGTAACCCTTGGAGACTGGAGGTTTTCACTCAGCATAATTTCCTTCAGATCTATCCAAGTTATGTTTTTAATATTGCTGAGTAATATTCCATGGCATGAATGGTGTATAGTTTGTTAACCATTCACCCATTGAAGAATATCTCTGTTGTTTTCATTTTATGGCTAGTATGATTGAAGCTGCTATCAATGCAATATACAGGTTTTGTGTGGCCATAAGTTTTTTTTTTCCTCAACATTTTGCTTTAAAATGTTTTAAACATAAAGCAAGGTTGAAATTTTTTCAGTGAACAGTCACACATCCACCACCTAGATTTTACCATTAATTTAAAAACATAACGTACTTTATTTATATTTTAAGGTAATTTTAGGTTTATAGAAAAGTAAATAGTACAGTGAATTCTCATATCCCCCTTCCTTCCGCACACAATTTCCCTGTTATTAACATCTTGCATTAGTGTGGTACATTTAATATAATTGATAAGCAATATCAATACATTACTATTGGCTGAAGTTCACAGTTTATATGAGGGTTTACTCTTTGTGTTGTACAGTTCTATGGGTTTTGTCAAATGCATGAGGTCATGTATCCACATTTACAGTGTCATACAGAATAGTTTAATCACCCTAAAAATCTTCTATGCTCTATCTAGTCATCTCTCCCTTCTTTCTTCCCTCACTAACTCCTGGCAACCACTGACCTTTTACGGTCTCTATAGTTTTGCCTTTTCCAGAATGTCATCTATTTGAAATCCTACAGTATGCAGCATTTACAGATTGGCTTCTTTCATTTGGCAATATGTGCTTAAGGTTACTCCATGTCTTCTGTGACTTGATAGCTCATTTATTTTTTATCACTGTAACATATTCCACTGTATGGATGTACCACAGTTTGTTTAGCCACTCAACTGTTGAAGGACATCTTGGTTGCTTCTAGTTTGCGGCAATTATGAATAAAGCTGATTATAAATGAATAAGTTTATTCAATTATGAATAAACATTGGTGGACAGTGTCTCACGTGTCCATGTGAAGAGACCCCCAAACAGGCTTTGTGTGAGCAACATGGCTGTTTATTTCACCTGGGTGCAGGCGGGCTGAGTCAGAAAAGAGAGTCAGCAAAGGGTGCTGGGATTGTCATTAGTTCTTACAGGTTTTGGGATAGGCGGTGGAGTTAAGAGCAATGTTTTGGGGGCGGGGGGGGATCTCACAAAGTACATTCTCAAGGGTGCGGGGAATTACAAAGAACCTTCTTAAGGGTGGGGGGATTATAAAGAACCTTCTTAAGGGTGGGGGAAATTACAAAGTACATTGATCAGTTAGGGTGGGGCAGAAACAAATCACACTGGTGGAATGTCATCAGTTAAGCTATTTTCACTTCTGTGGATATTCAGTTGCTTCAGGCCATCTGAATGTATATGTGCAGGTCACTGGGGATATGATGGCTTAGCTTGGGCTCAGAGGCCTGACAGTTTTCTGTGTGGACATAGCTTTCAACTCATTTAGGTAAATACACAGGGGTACAATTGCAAGATCCTATAGTGGACTAAGCTTGGTTTTGTAAGAAACTACCAGACTGTGTTTCAGAGTGACTGTACCATTTTATGTCCCCACCATCAATGAAGGACAGTTCCTGTCACTCCACATTCTCATCAGCACTTGATATTATCAATGTTTTGGATTTTAACCACTCTAATAGCTATGTAGTGGTATCTCATGGCTCCTTTAGTTTGTAATTTTCTAATGACATTTCATGTTGAGCATCTTTTCATATGCTTATTTGCCATCTGTATAATTTCTTTAGTGAAATGAATGTTCATATCTTTTGCTTAATTTTCACTTATTTATTTTATTATGGAGTTTTAAGAGTTCTTTATATATCTTGAGTACAAGTCGTTTATCAGGTATGTGTTTTGCAAATATTTTCTCCCACTTCATGGCTTATCTTTCATTCTCTTAACGGTATCTTTCATGAAGCAGATGTTTTTTAATGTTAACAAAGTCCAAATTACCTATTTTGTTTTGTCATGGATTGTGTTTTGGTGTTGCATCTAAAAGCCATCACCCAATCCAAGGTTACTTAGATTTTCTTCTGTATTATCTTCTAGAGGCATTATAAGTTTGCATTTTACTTTTAGGTGTATGATCTATTTTAATTTTTGTGGAATTTAGGAAATTTGTGTCTAGATGCATTTTAAAAAATATTTCATATAAATGTTCAGTTGTTCTAGTACCATTTGTTGAAAACACTATCTTTGCTCCATTAAATTGTCTTTGCTCCCTCTTTAAAGATCAACGCTATACTGATGTGAATCTATTTCTTGCCTGTCTATATTCTGTTCCATTTATCTATTTGCCTAGTCTTTCTCCATGCTACACTGTCTTGATTCTTGTAGATATTGTTTGTCAAGTTGAAGATGTTCCTCTTTAATTCTCGTTTGCTTAGTGTTTTAAACTATAATCGTTACTAGATTTTGTCTAATATTTTTTCTGGACCAATTGATATGCTCATATGATTTTCTTTCTGTAGTCTGTTGATATGATGGGTTACACTGATTGTATTTTGAATGTTGAATCCCATTTTCATACTGGAATAAATCCTACTTGGTCATGGTGCGTAATTATTTTCTTACATCGTTGGATTTAGTTTGCTAATATTTTGTTGATGATTTTATGTCTTAGTTCATGAGAGATATTGGTCTTTAATTTTTGTTCTTGTAATGGATTTCATCAGGGTAATGCTGGCCTCATAAAATGAGTTGGAAAGTGTTCCCTCCTCTTCTATTTTCTGGAAGAGATTATGTAAAATTGATGTTAATTATTTTTTAAATGTTTGGTAGAATTTCTGATGAAACCATCTGGGATTGGAGATTTCTTTATTAAGAGCTCTTTAATTATAAATTCAATTTCTTTAATGGTTATAAGGCTATCAAGATTGTCTATTTCATGTTGATTGATTTTGGATAGTTTGTTGTTTTAAATGAATTGATCCACTTCTTCTAAGTTGTAGAATTTATGAGTTGAAAGTTATTTCAGTATTCCCTTATTATTTTGTATGTGTTTTTAAATAATAAATTATGTTGATAAAATAAAAATGGGGATGATCAGAAGAGGCCTGCCAGAGGAGATAATGTGTGAGCTAAGGCCTGAAGGGATCAATCATGGAAAACATTAGAGAGAGAGCTTTTCAGGCACAGGGAGAAGTTAGTACAAAGGCCCAGAGAAGGGGACAAGTTTGGCATATTTGATGATGAAGAAAAACTAGCTGGAGTGGAAAGAGCAACAAGGAGATTGGCAGGTACTGAATCTGGACAGGAGGACAGAGGCCATGGGATGCAGTAGCTTTGGATCATGGGAAGGCACTTAGATACTGTAGGTGTGCTGCAACAGCCTTTCCTGGTTTTAAGCAGGAAAAAATCATGTACAGATTTATATTATAAAAGATCACTGTGACTGCTGTATGGACAATGGATTCTAGGAGAGCTGAGGATCATATTATGAAGATAACGTTATGAAGACATGAACTTTTTGCATTGTTCTCTGTAAGTGTGCGTAAGAGGGTGGTGGTGTGCATCCCAGGGGCATGGCACTGGTGGAGAGAAGGAGGCAGAGTCAGGACAGGGCTTGGAGGTCCTGCCTCTATCCATGTTTGCCCTACTGGACTGAACTCCTGTTTAGGACTAAGTACAACCCTCCTTTTTTTGTTGAGCTTCCAACACAGCTACTTCTTTTTCAGACCATCTAAGTCCCTGAAGTTTAAACAACATTCAGACTATCAAAAACCATCTCTGCTCTGTTGTGGCTTTTCTTCGACAGTATAAATTGCCCTAGAAGTTGTTTTCTGCCAGCTCATGATTCCCTGACTAACTTTAAAGGGTTTCTTGAGAAGGCTTTGGCCATTTGTTTTGTCAGAGGTTTGGGCGATTGTTCAAAGTGCTGAGAGATAACAAGGGTACAGTTTAATGTGCTACAGATGTCTGGGACGGTGACTCAGGCTCCTGGCAGAAATCCAAGGGAGGAAACCTGCTGTTGCAATTCGTATTCTCTGTGTCTATGCCGGAAACGGCTTGAGCTGTAATTGCAGAGTTTATAGTGATGTAAATGCAGCCAAACCCCCGAGTGAAGCCTCACAGATGTACATCATTAGGAGAGCTCTCAGCCTCGCTCATATGCTGTTCAGAGGCGATTCATTTGCAATCAGTTTCAAAGACTGTGGATGGGAAGAATGTTCTTTCATATTGCCTAGCTCAGTTTAAAATCTGCCCTCCTGACATTTTGATAAAAGGTAATAACCAAACCTCTGTGTTCAGCAGAATGTGCTTATAATAATACGCCTGGCATTAAAAAAAGAAGACCCAAAGTATCAATAGCCCTTTACAAACAGAATATGCAGTTTTTCATTTGACCCAATTGTCTGCTGCACTTCTTCTCTCCTACCTATCTTGTGATTAGGAAAGAGGTAGCCCTGGAGCTCACAAGTCAGAAAGCTCTGGATACAAATTTCAGAAGTGCTGCTTTTATTCTTAATATTAATGTAAAGGTCCAGGAACAAAGAGGTTTTCTATTTATAAACTTTTAGAAATATAGGAGAAATTGTAAAATGTCTACTTACAATATTTAATTAAATTCAATTCCTTTTTTAATGTATTAAGATCCCAGTGAGAAACAGGTGCATATTCAAAAAAGATTTTTTTTCTTTTTCAAAAATTAGTAAGAGTAGCTTGGGTGTAAGGGAACCAACCACAAGAGGTAGTGGAAGAACCTGGATTTGTGTCATTGCCCAGTGGGTTGTTTTTGCCCACTGCACAGAGAGTCGATTCACTGAGACAGCAGTATTGTGGTGAAGAGAGTTTACTAAATGCAGAACCGGCCAAGTGGAAAGAAGGGAGTTTATTGCACAAATCAGCCTCCCCACAAAGCTCTGAGGCTAGGGCTTCTCAAGGATGGTTTGGTGGGCAGGGGGCTAGTGAATGGGGAATGGTGATTGGTTGGGTTGGGCATGAAATGATAGGGGATCAAATTCTTGAGCTAAGTCCCTGCCTGGGTAGGGACCACCAGACCAGATAAGCCAGTTTCTTGGTATGTGTAATGGGTCTGGGTGGAGTCAGTTGGGTTTCCAGAGTGCAAAAGTCTGAAAAGTATCTCAAATACTAGTCTTAGGTCTTAGAATGCAATGTTATCTAAAGGGGCAATTAGGCAAGTTACAAATCTTGTGACCACCCCTGTGTAACTCTTGAGCAGTAAACAATGACTTGTTATCATTTAACTATGCCTGGGTTTTAGCAGAATTCATGCTCGTCCCATAATTTTAATCTCGTGACCTTTCATTAGTTTTACAAATGTGATTTTAGTCTCAGAACAAGGAGAGAGTAGTTTTGGGAAGGGGCTAGTATCACCCTTGCTTTGAGATTAAATCATAAATATTCTTTCCATAGTTAGCTTGACCTATGGCCAGGAATGAGCAAAGATAGCTTGTGAGGTTAGAAGCAATATGGAGTCAGCTCTGTCAGATTTCTCTGACTGTCATAATTTTGCAAAGTCAGTTTCCTTAGCAGCAGCAGGACTGTTTCCACCCCTGGGCCTATCAGGCTGCAGAAGAGAAGAAGCCCTCACAGGAACCTGGAAGGAAGGAAGAAAACTGTCATGACAAGAAGGGTGACCTCCAGTGAGGGGCAGAGCCTGGCTGAGGTGACCTTGCAGGGAAAGAAGCTAGGACCTCACTTTCTCCCTCTTCCCTAGCCTCTCTTCTCCTGCTGGACTCACATTGGCTGACTCACATTGGCCAGAGCCAAGCCAAAGCCAGGCAGCCTCCTGAAGAGAGGGGAAGGGAGAGAAAGGTGAGAAGTGGATCTTTAGGGACAAATTCATATATATTTAAAGATGCATATCCTAAAATAATAATTTTGAAATGTTGCTTTTGTCTAACATTGGATTTTTTTTTGAGATGGACTCTTGTTCTGTTGCCTAGACTGGAGTGCAGTGGTGTGATCTCAGCTCACTGCAACCTCCATCTCCCGAGTTCAAGCGATTGTCCTGCCTCAGCTTCTCAAGTAGCTGGGATTTCAGGCATGCACCACCGTGTCTGGCTAATTTTTGTATTTTTAGTGCAGTTGTGGTTTCACCATGTTGGCCAGGCTGTTCTCAAACTCCTGTCCTCAAACGATCCTTCTGTCTCAGCCTCCCAAAGTGCTAAGATTACAGGTGTGAGCCACCGTGCCCAACCGTGGAACTATTTTATCCAAACTCTTCATACATCAATTTTGTTTTTATCATTAAAGCCATTTTGGAGTCATCTAACACAGTTTTAAAAGCTCTTCACTTTTTAAATGCAGAATTATTAAATCTTTCTGTGATCCTGTTACTGGAATTTTTGCCCAAGTCACAAATACACATTCATATACTATTATGAAAATATTTTTTCATTTTTTTGATGGATTTATGTTTATATAAACCACTGTTGAAGTATGTGCTGTTTTACTTTCTGAAAATAATTTTTAAAGATTATTTATAATTGTATTTGTTCCTTCCAATTGAGAGGCTGTACTAATGAAAAGTATGATGAAAGGCATACTCATGCATACTCAATTTTTTTTGTTTTTTTTGAGATGGAGTCTCACTCTGTGGCCCAGGCTGGAGTGCAGTGGCACGGTCTCGGCTCACTGCAACCTCCACCTCCTGGGTTCAAGTAATTCTCCTGCATCAGCCTCCCAAGTAGCTGGGACTACAGGTGCCCACCACCACGCCCAGCTAAGTTTTTGTATTTTTAGTAGAGATGGGGTCTCACCATGTTAGCCAAGACAGTCTCGATCTCTTGACCTCGTGATCCACCTGCCTCGGCCTCCCAAAGTGCTGGGATTACAGGCATGAGCCACTGCACCCGGCTAATTTCTTTGCCTCTCTTTTTACCAACTCTGTCAGCTTACTTTAATAAACATTTAAGTAGGATTAATTGAGGTCATTTCAGAAATATTGTGTCTTCCCCAAATGGCACTTGGTGATGGAGTAACCTATAATTTGACAGACATTCTATTGATAGGAGTAGAAGATTATTTCCTTTTATTTAAGGAATAATTTTATGGAGGGAAACATTCTTTTGTGCAGCCATATACTGTGCTAAATCTATCTAGACCTTAGTTTCCTCATCTGCAGACTAAAAATAATACTAGGGCTTACCTCACAAAATTGAGAAAAATTAACTGAGATAATGTAACTAATGCAATGTTTGGGACACAGTATGTACTTCACCTAATTTATATCAATTATTTTAAAAGTTTCTAAATGACCATAAGTAATCCATTTTCTTAAAGAACTATTTTCTTAACTGATGATTACTCTTTTCATATTAAGACTTGTAGGTAATAGATTAGTGGTGTGATTTGGCAATAATAAATGCAAACATTGTGCTTGAAAAACATTTTCATATAGTTGCTATGGATAAATTCTAGAATTTTCTATGTGATTTTTGGTTGGAGGTAGGCTACTTTTGAACCATTAGAGAGGGTTTATAAACACCTGTTTATTCTTTGTCTGAATTCAACACTCATCCTTTTCTTTTTCATATACCATTGCTAAATATATGCCAGTCTTTGATCTTTTCTTTTAAAAACATTTGTATAAATTTAAGGTGTACAAGTGCAGTTTTGTCACATGGATATATTATGTAGTGGTGAAATCTGGGCTTTCAGGGTAAACATTACCTGCATAGTGCACATTGTACCTATTAAATAAATTCTCATCCCTCACCCGCCACCCTTCCAGCTTTCCAAGTCTCCACAAAGTCTGTTATTCCACATTCTATGTCCCGGTGTACACATTATGTAGTTTCCAATTACAAGTAAAAACATGTGGTATTTGACTTTCTGTTTGAGTTGTTTCATTTAAGATAATGGCCTCCAGTTCCACCCATGTTGCTGCAAAAGACATTATTTTATTCTTTTTATGGCTGAATAGTATTCCATTGTGTGTGTGTGTGTGTGTATGGCTGAATAGTATTACATTGTGTGTGTGTATATATATATATATATATATCACATTTTCTTAATCCAAGCATCTGTTGCTGGACACTTAACTCAAATCCATATCTTTGCTATTGTGAATAGTGCTGGTACATGATACAGGTATCTGAGTACAGGTATCTTTTTGATGTAATGATTTCAATTGCTGGGTTGAATGGTGATTCTATTTTTAGTTCTTTGAGAAAAACCATTCTGTTTTCCATAGAGGTTGTACTAATTTACTTCCCACCAACATTGTATGTGGTCCCCTTTTTCCACATCCTAACCAACATGTTATTTTATTGAGCTTTTAATAGCCATCCTGACTGGTGTAAGATGATATCACACCATGGTTTTAATTTGCATTTCTCTGATGATTAGTGATGTTGAACATTTTCTCATATGCTTGTTGACCATTTACATGTCTTCTTTTGAAAAATGTCTAGTCATATCCTTTGCTCACTTTTTAATAGGGTTGTTTGTTGTTGTTGTTGTTGTTGTTGTTGTTGTTGAGTTGTTTGGGTTCCTTGTAAATTCTGGATATCAGTTACCTGTTGGTTGCATAGTTTGCAAATATTTTCTCCCATTTTGCAAGTTGTTTGTTCACTCTGCTGCTTATTTCTTTTGCTGTGCAGCAGCTTTTAAGTTTAAATTAACTCCCATTTATTTTTTGTTTTCGTTGTTTGTACTTATGACATCTTAGTTTATTAATTCTTTGCCTAGACCAATGTCCAGAAGAGCTTTCTCTAGGCTTTCCTCCTGTACTTTTATAGTTTTACATTTAAGTATTTGATCCATCTTTGATTCATTTTTTGTAGGGTGAGAGATAGATACCCAGTTTTATTCTTCTGCATGTGGTAATCCAATTTTTCTCAGCACCATTTACTGAAAAGGGCATTCTTTCTCCAGTGTGTCTTTTTGGTGACTTTGTCAAAGATCAGATGACTGTAGATATGTAGTTTCTTTTCTGGGTTCTCTATCCTGTTCCATTGATCTATGTGTCTATGCTGTTTTGGTTACTATAACATTGTAGTATAATTTGAGGTCAGCTAATGTGATGCCTCTAGCTTTGTTAATTTTGCTGAGGATTGCTTTGACTTTTGGTCTCTTTTTAGTTCCATATGAATAAACCTGTGAAAAATGACATTGAGTAGTTTGATAAGAATTGCATTAAATCTGTAGATTGCTTTGGGCAGTATGGTGATTTTAACAACATTATTATTATTATTATTATTATTATTATTATTATTGAGATGGAGTCTCTCTCTGTCACCCAGGCTGGAGTGCAGTGGCATGATCTTGGCTCATTGCAACCTCCACTTCCCGGGTTCAAGCAATTTTCCTGCCTGAGCCTCCTGAATAGCTGGGATTACAGGCACATGCCACCACACCTGGCTAATTTTTGTATTTTTAGTATAGACGGGGTTTCACCATGTTGGTCAGGCTGGTCTCTAACTCCTGACCTCGTGATCCACCCACCTCAGCCTCCCAAAGTCCTAGAATTACAGGCGTGAGCCTTGGCGCCCAGCCAACAACATTAATTATTTCAATCCATAATCATGAGATGTTTTTCCATTTGTTTGTGACATCTACAATTTCTTTCGTCAGTCTTTTATAATTTTCCTTGTAGGGATCTTTCATCTCCTTGCTTAAATATATTCCCAGATACTTTATTGTTTTTGTAGCTGTTGTAAATGGGACTGCCTTCTTGATTTTGTTCTCAGCTTTATTGTTATTGGTGCATCGAAATGCCACTGATTTTTGTATGTTGATTTTGCATCCTGAAGCTTTACTGAATTTATAAAATTTGTTTTTTGGAGGAGTCTTTAGGGTTTTCTGTTTTCTGGAGAATCCAAGGTCCTTCTACTCATTATGAGCATCAACTGCCTTTGCCCAGTAGGTGGCGAAGGCATAGAAGGTTCAGCTGTACCTATTTTGAGTACCAGACTGCCGTTTTGACTTAATTTTGATTCTTGTCTTTTGGTTTCATTTGCTTGCTTTTATTTTGTCGTTTTAATAAAGCCAAATGCAAAATAAGGTAATCCACTGAGATGTCCATGTAGATTTAAGGTAATCAAAATTTAAATATAACTTTTCTTGATATCCTAGCATTATATTTCTAAAATGCAGGTCTTTTGCAGTCTCTTTAAACTAAAACTGATAAGAAGAGCTAACATATCATGATCTTACATTATACTGTCTCATCTATGGAATTTTAGGAAAGGAATCTTAGTAATAGGAACACATTTTCACACTTATACATAGTATTTTCAAATATTAAGGGGAAGGGAAAACAGGTAGAGGTTAATTTTATTCTACACAAACACACATACACAATTATTAACTCTGTAGGGGAGACTATTCCCTGTATATACAGCCTTTATAGAAAAGATGACTCATAGAGACCCAGGCAGCTGCCAGACACCAGCATCTCACTCTCGTTGGACCTGCTACAAGCCCTGTGCTGGGGATTGATATGAAGTGATGGACAGCTCTGTCTTCTTCATATTTTTTTTTTTTTTTGCAAATGGGACTTCAGACTATATCATGATAGAAGGAGAAAGAAAAACCATATTGCTAAAGTTGTGTGTGTATTCTGTGTGTGTGGGTGTGTGGTGTGTGTGCGCGCATATGCACACATGCACTTCGCAGTGAAGAGAAGAGACACTGCACTATTATGCAAAACAGCCAAAGGGACTAGGCAAAAGTGTAAAGTCAGATGCCTGCAGGGACCAGGTAAATAAAATGAGTGCATAAAGCAGGCTGGCTGTTAGAAAATCACCAGTGTGCTAAATGGAAATGACACTTGCACTTGCTATTGACACCACAATCAGAAATGTACATGTATGTGCAGGGGAGACAGACAAACATACCGTAGCAAACTGGAGAACCCTTGTCCCTCCTAATTAATAGTTGGGCCAAATCATGTCTATAGCTTGAATCGGCCCCAGAGCCCATCAATTAGTGACTTCTTGACTTCTGTTCAAGGTGCAACTCCTTTACGGTTACTTATTCTAAATCCTTTCCTTGTTTTACTAATGAGGAATTTGACCCTCAGTTGGGTTCCATTTAGGTCACATCCTCACTCCCTTGACTGTGTGCCCCTTATCAGACATTATGCTTCCTTCTTGCATTTTTTTCTCTAATTAGTCCTATTTATGTATTAGGCTGTCATAAAGTGAACAGTTGTCCCTGATCTTTGTTGGGGTTTACAAGAGGAAATGCACTGAATATCTCAAAAGCCAGAATTCTGAGTGATCCGCCCAGTGAATCTTGGCCAATTTAACCCTCAGAACAGATAAGCACCATGAGTACTGCTCATTTATTTGTTGTTGATGTTGCTCTTTTCCTCTGCTCACTGCATCCCGTTTCAGGGTTAACAGGACACTTGACATTCCCTGCCTAATGTGTTTGACAGTTTGAGTTCAAGTTGCAATACTGCATACTTCCAGTAGAGGGTACGTGTGCTTTTCAAATCATGTGTGAGTGCACACTAGGGAATCATTTTAGCTCGCCTTCCTCTGCTTCTAAGAAGCAAAGATTCTTGGTTCTTTGTTGCTTTAAGAAAATTTAGGCCAGGTTTTCCTTAGACAAGGAAATTGAAATTAAAACAGTAGCTCTTTTTACTTTTTCAGGCAATAGAGATCAAATTTGGGAGCAGTGGGTGTTAACACTGAGGAATGTTATCTGAGATGACAAATTCCTGAAGGTAAATGTGACATTTGGTTTTATTACGCTCAGACTGCTTTTACAGTAATAGCATATGTAGGATAGTGTTCAAAGATTATCTAAGATTTATAGATTTCATTTACTGAATAATATTCGCTAAGAACCTGCTTTGTGACAAGTAAAGTTCCAGGCATTGGGGATGGAGTGGTGACAAGACAAAGCCCATTCTTCCTATCCTGGAACTTAATAAGTTCTAAGTGGGAGAGAGATCAAAGAAGTAGCGAAAGAATGAATGATAATCAACTCAGTGAGAACTGCTAAGATGCTAGGATCGGCAACATGGGTGCTGTGGGGCAATGTGGGACAGAAAATATGAAACCTGCTCTCTGGGGAGCCGACCTGAAGGAAAAGAATAAGCCAGCCCTGTGAAGACCTTGCAGGGAGTGCCAGGCAGCAAGGACAGCAAGTCCAAAGGTCCTGGGGTGGAAACAGAAAGAATGCCAGTAAAGCTGGGGTGTGGTGTGCACTGAGGGGAGAGGGATAGGAAATGTGGCCAAAGAGGTGAGCAGGAGTTGATCATCGAGACTTGAAGGCTTGCAAGGAGCTGTTCTTTTTTTTCCCATACAGTTTTAGAATTTTAATGTGGGAAGGCTTCTTGAAAATCCTCTCACCCAGTTGTTCTCCAAGTGAATGATAGAATCTCCTGAGGAACTTTTCAAATAGGCAGATTCAGATGGAATGTCTGATTTAGAGGCCTATAGTGAGGACTATGGATCAGTATCATAAAGCTCGATGGTTCAGATGCAAGTAGTCCACAGATCATCTCTTGGGAAAACACTAATTTATCTGTTAAGATTCTGTGTCTACAAGCAACAGAATTCAGTTCCAGCTAACTGATGTAAACAGATAATTTATTAAAAGGCAACTGAGGAGCAAATAGAAAAAAGGGGACATTGATGAACAAGACCCAAAGATACTTCAGGGATCTAGGTTTGCAGAAACAATGGAAAATCCTTTATGTATTAGTCCGTTTTCATACGGCTAATAAATAAACACCTGAGACTGGGTAATCTATAAAGGAAAGAGATTTAATTGACTCACAGTTCCACATGGCTGAAGAAGCCTCACAATCATGGGGGAAGACAAAAGAAGAACAAAGGGATGTCTTGCATGGTGGCAGACAAGAGAGCATGTGCAGGGGAGCTCCCCTTTATAAAACCATCAGATCTCCTAAGACTTATTCACTATCATGAAAACAGCACCGGAAAGACCCACCCCATGATTCAATTACCTCCCACTGGGTCCCTCCCACCACATGTGGGAATTATGGGAGCCACAATTCAAGATGAGATTTGGGTGGGGACAGAGCTAAGCCATATCACTTTGTCTTTTAATTTAATTTTATTTTAATTGACAAATAATAATTGTATATATTCGTGGTGGAGAATCTTTCCAAGACACTGCAATCTGGAGAGCAACTCCATCCCAGTTTCTTTGTCTCTCTGTGCAGACTATTTGCTCATTCATCAACACAGAGTTGTTTGGCATCTGCCAAGAGCCAGGCAGTGTGCAAGGCACTGGTGATACACTGATGAACAAGAGAGGATAATCTCGTAAGAAAAGCACAAATAGAATGTTATGGGAATTCAGAGGAGTAAGGGGTTGCTATCAACCCACAGTAATTGAACTGTCTTTCCCAGGAAATGGGCTGGATCTTCCTTGTTTATCTGCTTCCACAGGGAGGGTGACCAAGTGAAGCTGCCTAGAATTAGTGATGCTACAGGCCACCTGTTAAATTGGAACCTCTGACTTTGGCTTGACACCTACTATGTTTTAAGCAGCACATTCTGGGCTTTTTGGACATTCATGATGAATTTAAAAGGTTTTGCTCACACAGCCCTAAAGTGGAGATTTGGGAATTAGCCAGTAGTTGAATCACGATGTGGACAGATCAATCAGATGATTCAGGTTCTAGGCAGTCACAGTCGTGCCTGACTCACTGATGACTCCAATCCTCCTCTTGCAAGTGCCACTTTAAGCAGACTGTCCCCTCCACTTATAAAACTTAAGTTTTACATCATTTTCGGCTGTTAACACCTTCGGCTAGGCAAATGAAGCAGGCTTCTTAATGTTAGGAGTGGTAATGTGATAAGATTCCATGCACAGACATTTTCTTTGTGAGACGATATCCAATTTTTGTGTGAATTTTAATGCACAAAAATATAGTGCTGTCAGATTCTTGTTTTCATTTATTTGCACTTCAAGCTTTGTGTTGCTTTTGGATCAACTGATGCTTTAAATGTGAAGGACTTGGTTTCCTTAGGAGGCTGTATGTATGAAAGGTAGAAATGCAGATTCTGAAATCTGGCTATCTGGGTTCAAATCCCAGCTCTGACACGTATGAAGCTGCCAGAGAACTTAAACAAGTTGCCGAAGAACCTCTCTGTGCTTGAGTTTCCTCACAAATATCATGAGCATTAATAATAATAACCATCTTGTAGAGTGCGTTCATTAGCGATTACCACAAAATGCTACATAACAAGTCACCTTAAAATTCAGAACATTAAAACAATGATCATTTGCTATTGCTTCCATAAATAATGGGCAATTGGGATTTCAGTGGACCACTCTGAGCTTTGCTGGGCTGACTCTGCAAAGCAAACCCTAACTGCAGGGTAAGGGTTTGCTTTCCTGAATCATCCAGTGGATCTGTCCACATCATGACCCAACTGCTGGCTAATTTCCAAACCTCCACTTTAGGGCTGTGTGGGCAAACCTTTTTTAATTCATCATGAAGGTTAGAGTTTGCTTTGCAAGTCCCTTGTCCTCTTTGAACCAACAGACTAGTAAAGATGCTCTTCTCATGGTGATGGCAAAGGCATAACAAGGGCAAGTGGAAGCACATGAGAAGTATACTTTGATTGCTTAATAGGAAGAACTTCAAACTCACATGGCAAAAGGAGTAGATAAGGGGAGAAGTGAAGTGTACACATAACACAGAGGCTTATTGTGAGAATTAAATATATTAATATATGTTGTGTGCATACGAAGATGCCTGACATAGTAAATACTACATCAACTCTTGCTTTTCATCATTATTCTTTTTCAAATGTCTTCTGAGTATAGAAAATACTACAGAAATGATTATTTGCATCTTTAGACAGAATGGAGCCTGCTTTATAAGCTACTGACATGCATCTTTATAGTAACCACTATCAGAATTTGTTGAGAACTTTCACATGTGTTATCTAATTTGATCTTTGTAGCAAAGCTGGGGAGTATGTATGCTTTGCCTTTTGCAAATAAAGAAACAGGAGCTCAACAAATGAAGAATATCTTACCCAAAGTCCCAGGGCAGGCCAGGCATGATGGCTCACACCTATAATCTCAGCACTTTGGCAGGACAAGACAGGTGGATCATTTGAGATCAGGAATTCAAGACCAGTCTGACCAACATGGTGAAACCCCGTCTCTACTAAAAATACAAAAATTAGCCTGGTGCGGTGGCACACACCCATAATCACAGCTGCTTGGGAGGCTGAGGCCAGAGAATGGCTTGAGGAGCCTGGGAGGTGGAGGTTGTGGTGAGCCAAGATCATACCACTGCACTCCAGCCTCGGCGACAGAGTGAGACTCTGTCAAAAAATAAATAAATAAATAAATAAATAAAAATAAAAAATAAAATAAAAAGTCCCAGGGCAATTGATTCTAGGATTTCACCCAATGTTTGTCTGACATCAGAGCCTGCTGCAATGATATCAAGACCAGCATCTACTGAAGGACCCAACACCCCAACTCCCAGATCACTCAGATTTCCAGAGCTAGGGTGAGTTTCACTGGTAATGGCTTTCCCACTGATTGTTCCATGTCCTCATGGTCCTACTTCACATTTCACACTCACCAGCCAGAGTTATCCTTTGAAAATGCAATTTAGGACATATTATTCACCTGCATGAAATCCCAAATAACTCCTACCACTTTCAGAAATCTTAAAGGTTCTGAATCTTCCCTATAACTTCTGATGCACCAGTGCCTGCTTTCGTTTTCATCCTCCATGCCCTCCCATTCTCCATCACCTCCCAGTGCTTCAGTACTCTGGCCTCCCGAGCCGGTGCTCAGCCCCCCTCTCTGGCACACAAGCCTTGTAAGTGCCTGGGCCTCCCTCTCCCTCTCCCCTTTGTTCTCCACCTAATTAACTTTGACTCATCCACCATGTCTAAGCTGGAAAATAACTTATCAGTTTCTCATTGCATAAGTTTTCTTAACAGCACTTGTTACAACTGTAACCCTATGTTGGTATTGTATGATTATGAGTATCTTGGAAACTCACATCTGCTTCAGAGTCTTTAGTGCAGATATGATGTGGTTTCTCTGCCTGTGATTTTCTCTGCCCGTTTTCAGTCTTTAGAATTCCACATTCCCTCCTACTCATTCTTGGTCTTAGCTCAAGCCCATCTCCTCAGGGAATAAGACATCATGTTGCTCATCCCAAGATGGCTCGTTCTTCTCCTCTTACTACTTATACTTTAAATTGTTTTTCACTGTCTGTCCTTTGTGGAAGTCCAGAAGCTCCATCAGCTTGGCAATGAATGCCATGTTCACTGTATTTTCCAGCAGTTAGTACAGTACCTGGGGTAAGGAAGCTTGATTGGAGCTTGTCTTACCAAATAATCCTGGGATCAGAAGGCATCAAGAATGTGTTAACTGCCACAGTCCACTTGGACAACTTCTATGGTGTTCTTTGGGCCTTTATTCAAGGAGTCCACCAATATTTATTAAACACTCATTATGTATTAGACAGTAGGCTAAGTGCTTTACAAATGCTACCTCAGTTAATCCTCACAATAATCCTGTTAAGATTCTGTTTTCATTCATTACGTTTGTTACAAATGAGGGAATAAAACAGAGAGACAGATTAAACACTTTGCTCAAGGTCAGTCAGCAGTAGTGTCTTGCCTGAATCCCAGACTGAGTCAGTGCCCTCTTCAGTTCTCTGTGCCCTTAAAGAACTCATTGCATTTATTATTGCCATCATTGCTCTTTTCCCATGAGATTAAGAAAGTCAACTGGTCACGCTCATCTTTCCGGTCCCCATGTCTATACGTTCCTGGCACATACTAGGTACTCAGTTAATGTTTATTGAATGTGAAACATACTTCCCTGACACAAACTTATAGGCAGCTTTAGAAATGGAAAAGAAGAATTTTCTCAATGATGAAGGCAAATAAAACAAAGCAAAAAAATCGATATATGTGAGCAAATCTCCATTCGTGCCCTGGAGCCTGGCCTTTCTCTCTCTCTCTCTCTCTCTCTCTCTCTCTCTCTCTCTTTTTTTCTCTTTTGAAGAATAATCAATGTCCTGACATAGGATTGGTTTTTACCCTTCCATGATGCTACTTTTCCTCCATCTCAGCTAGCCATGGGTCTTAGGTTTCTCTTAGTAGCTAGGGACATCACATTTTTGTGTAGCTTGTATCCATCAGGTCTTTTGGACAACTAGATAAAGCATTTCCCCACTGAGTTCCTTCTTCTAACTCATCTACCAGGCCACAGCAATCCCCATTCCCTGCCTGCTGGACTCTCATTTGTAGAGCATAGGTGTCTATATGTCTGTTCGGGGGAGAGGGAGGTAGGAGTTTTCTGGGTTCTGAGACTCAGGAGATTTAACTATGAAGTGTGTACATGAGTCACCCGTGGGCTTTATAAAATGCATATTCTTGGGCCTCACTTCTGAAATTTAGATTCAGTTCGTCTATTTGAGGCCCAAGAATCTGCATTTTGATTAGCAGCTAAGGAGATTATGCTTATATTAATTAACACTTCCCTATACTTCAGGATGACTAATGTATTGGCAGCCTGACATCTCCATTCACTTTGTGACACAGCCACATTTCTCCGGGGAAGGAGTAGTATTTAATTGTCATCTTATAGTGTAGGAAAAAGTTTTACTAAAGAAACAGGAATATATTTTCTGCAAATAAACAGAATTGAAGGTTGAGGAGTGATTCATTCGTGTAAAATCTGTGCTATGACACCTTTATGCAGTATGGGGTGCCACATTCAATGGTAAGCTCCTTGAGATTGGGCACTGGGTGTTACACATCTTGTTACACCTAGGAAGCAATCAACAAATAGTTATTGAATGATGAATTCATTTCCTGTGTGTGCTGTAACAAATTACCACAAACTCAGTGGCTTAAAACAACACAAATTAATTATTTTACAGTTCTGGAGGCCAGAGTCCTAAAATGCAGGTATTCACAGAGCTGTGATCCTTTTGGAGACTCTAAGGGAGAATCTGTTTCTTTGCATTTTCCAGCTTCTAGAGGCTGCCTGCACTCCTTGACTCATGACTCCTTCTTTGCATGACTCCAGTCTCTGCTTTTATCATCACATTCCCTTCTCTAGCTCTTATTTCCTGCTCCTTCTAATAAGGATAGGATAAGCCAGAATAATCTCCTATCTCACGATCCTTTGCTTAATCACATCTGCAAACTCAATTTTGCCATGTAAGGTAACAGGTTCACAGGTTTCAGGGATTAGAACATGAACATCTTTAGGGAGCTATTATTCTATATATCCTCATAATACATGAAAAAATAAAAACACCTAAGAATGAGGACATTGTTCAGTTGCATGGATGGACTGCAACATTAATTAGAACTGAAGTTTAATTAACACATACTATGTTCTATGCACTCATCTAGATATTTCGCATGTATTATCTTAATCCTCAAAACAGAACTCTAAGGTAGGTTCTACTATTGTCCTCATTTTACAGATAAGGAAACTAATCCTAGCTAAGATTCTCTCCTGAACTGTCATAGCTAGTTTGTGGCTGAGCTAGGATAGTTATTCAGGCAGTCTGACATTAGACCTGTTGAACATAAGCATTTTAAAATCCGCCTCTTCCACTTTAAAATCCTCTTCTTCCCTGAGCCTCTAGAGTAAAATTCTTATAATACCAATTAATGGTCTTCCGTTATTTTTAATGATACCAAGAGTTGTTGAAACATTTTACTTTTTATTAAGAAATTTAAATATTTTCCATGTATTTTTTCAAAATATATGTATTAATCTTCTACTGAGTACCAGAAACTGTGCTGGGCTCTGGGAAGCACGGGAGTGAGCAAGAGAAGCACCTTCCTCTTTCTGGGTAATGACCTAAGGGGAGGCTGACCTTAAATAAGGAATTCACAGGACCATGTTTTTGATATCATGTAGATACATCTGATCAGATTCTCCAAACAGGAGACTTTACCTGCAGAGGAGAATTTGAATGTGAGTTAAATTTCTGTACCACTCACAGAATAACAGCTTCCCCTCTCCTTATCAACCCAATCACACTACCATTAGGAGAACTTAACCAAGAATTGAGTTGTTTGCATATTGCAACAGAGGCTCAGCATGAAATCACAGTGTGCTACCAGAAAATAAAAAGCAAATTCTCTGTTACTTTGAGATGCCTCCTGAAATTTAAGTTTGGCAACTGCTAGCACTCCCAGAGAGATGCCCTTTTCCATTTGAAGTCTGTGCCTCTCTCTCCTGCCTTTTCTTGCCACTGTGAGGTCACTTTGAACAGCACTTCATGATCCCAGACTTTTGAAGCTTTCTTGTTAAGGAGAAAATGCAGGCAGCAGCTCTGTAGTATTCTGACTTTAAATAGGGGGTATCTTACAAACAGACCTGGCCTCAAGTCCCAGCTCTACCCCTTATTATCTTTGTGATTTTAGTCAAGTTTCCTAACATCTCTGAACCTCAGTCTCCATATTGATATGGTGGAAATAATAATAACATTCATTAGTGTTTTTGGCTGTAAACAACTTTGGTAAACATAAGAATTTATTTGAAATTATGGGTAGCTTGCAGGTTCAATAAAAATCTAAAGAAACAGACTCAGAAAGAATCAGAATCAAGCAGCCCTGTTGATTTATCAGGCAGCAATTTATAGCCAGTCCCCTCTGCTTCTCAAATATACATCGCAGCCACTACTTTTCTTCTGAAAATCTAGACTTATGAATCAAACTTCTGTGTGACATCTCCACCAAAATGGATAATAGGTATCTCAGATTAATATTTACAAAATAAAATATGTAATTATCTCTCCAAACTCCAGCAGCCCCTATTCTTGTAAACATACACCCTTTCACCCAGTTATTCTAGCCCCAAATCTCAGAGACATCTTTGCACTCTTTTTCTCACACCCCATGTTCAGTCCATCAGCAAATTCTTCCCATCATCCCTTCAACCTATACCCTGATTCTGACCACTGCTCACCTCCCACAATGGCCCACTGACCAAGAGCCCTCCTATCTTAATTGGACCATTGTGAGGACTTATTTTCTCTTCTCCCCGTTTCAACCATTGTTCCTGTCTCAAAGCTATTCTACACATGACAGCCAGAGAACTTATTTCAAAAACAAAATTAAAACATGTCTATCCTTCTTGCTCCCTCTAATGACTTTCTAGTACTTTAAAACTAAAACTCAATGTCTTGATCTTGGCCTATAAGACACGATATCATCTGGACACTGGCTATATCTCCAAACTCCTTACATAGCATTCCACCCCTTGCTTGGCACATTAACCTCTTTGATGTTCCTTGAACATACTAGTTCATTTCCATCTTAGGGTCTTGGTATTTTCTAATTCCCCTTGGCCTAGAACACTGTTCTGGCCACTGATATTCACATAGCTCACTTCCTTACTTCATTCAGACCCAGAGTGCCCCCTTAAGGAGCATTACTGATTGCACTAAGTAACATATTCCCCCTATATATCTTTTCACTGTATTTTCTAACTCCTTAAATTCTTGTCCATAACACTTATTGCTATCCAAGATCACCCACGATATGTGTGTGTATTTGCATTTATTGTCTATTTAATCACTAGAATGTAAACTCCATGAAGGCAGGAGATACATGTATTTGGTACACTGCTGAAATACCAGATGGCTTCCTGCACATAATGGACAATTGATAAATATCAGAATAAATTAATGAATATATTAGAATGTCACTACTGAGGTATACAGTTCCAACTGTTTTTTACATTTCATTTCTTGGTGATTTGGAAATATCCAGGAGATTCGGAATCTTGAAAATCTCCAAGAGTCTCAATGGCCTATGCTGGGTTACATGCCCATCTTGGTCAGGGCAAAGTAAGTTTCTCTTAAAATTACACCTGCAGGATGGTGTGCATTGAAGAAATTATGGTTCCCTCAAGGTAGCTTAGAGTGGTCTTATGAGGAGAAGGAAAAATGGATATAAAACCCAAAGCAACAGGTGTTCAGTTTATATTACCTCCTCATAAGATTACTGTGAGAGTGATGTGGGCCACTTGGTACATACAGATGATAGCTATGATTGCAGTTATAGTTATTATAGGGTGCTAATTAACTTAAGACTTCAGTAAAATATTTCTACATATGTATATACATATTTCTACATATATATATGCATTAGTATATACAAACATTGTATTTTTCTGTAAAATAAGAAATTGGTGGCGTTTTGGGGCAACTCCTGAAAATGTAGCTAATATTGTTAGAATATTTTTGAGGGTAGATTAGATATTTTTAATGTTTGCCCATATGCAATTCTTTAATTAATTACAGAAGGAATTCCATTCTCTATCCCTTTGGTTTTAGGTGTAGGCAATTGACCAGTTGTGGCCAATAAAATGTGAGAGTGATACATGCTCCTTCATACAGGACCATTTAAGGACTGGTGCATTATCTCCCTGCCATCTTCCCCCTCCTACCATAACCAGAGATGTTCAGATGGTGAAGCCATGCTCACTCTGTGTCTCTGAATGTGTGCATGAAGAAGAACTAGCCTAGCATGTGATGGACATGCAACATGAGTGAGAAATAAACCTTTGTTGTTCTAAAACTAATCAGATTTGGTGTGTTTTTTTTTGTTGTTTGTTTGTTTGTTTGTTTTGCTTTTGCTTTTGTTTTTGTTTTGCTACTGCAGTATATTCAAGCCTATCCTGAACCAAACAGGAAGTTTTAACTTTCTTTTTCTCATATTAGCAACCACTAAGTGAAAGGCACCATGTTAGGAAACAGGTTTCCTAAGATAAACAGTACAATAATCGCTCTATTCTAGCTTCATGGATGGGTTTATTAAGAAAAAATAATGGAGCCTACCATGTTGCCAAGCCCAACACTACACCCTAGGAAAAGAAAAGTGAGCAAGTAAAGTAACCTTTATCTTCAAGGATCTTAGAGTCTGGTGGACTAACACTGAATAATTACATAGCAATGACTGTATAATCACAGTTGTGATGAATGCTATAGGGAGAAAGTACTGCATGCTGAGAGGGAGGCCTAACCTAACTTTATTAAGGTGGGTATTAGGAAAGGCTTCCACGAGAAGGGGACTTTCATGCTGAGACCCAAATAATGAGCAGAGATCTCAGCCTCTATCCAAAGATGCCAATATGTTGATCCTACTTTCCAAAATCTGCTCCTTTTAGTACCTTGATTCTAAAATTGCTCTATACCTTCAGTCTTTTACTAGACATATAATAAAAAATTTCATGGAGAGCAAAAACCATTATCTGAATGATTCCTGAGGAAAGAGACTGCCACCACCACTAGAATTATCCAAACAATTCCAGGAATATGGAGACCTAACTGTAGTAAGTAGAATGTCTGTAATATTCTTATGCAAATAATCTACATGGTAGCAAATACAACTTTTGGGTTTTGTACCACTTAGAATAATGTTCTTGTGTACCTTACTGTAGGAAACCAGCATTATTTCCACTTACCTTACTGTTATCTGGTGCTGCCATTTTGAAATTTTTTACTTTGACCGGCATATTTTTCAGTAGAAAATATCAGCCTCTTAATGTTATCAGCCTCTTAAATTAACTGTTTTCTTCTAGGGAAGATTTGAGAGAAAATAATAGTAATTCCTCAAATTTGACTGTACTTCACAATTTATGCATTATCTCTCTTGCATGTTAAAACCACCTTTCATGATAAGCAAGGCTGATAACACATATTTCTTCCTTTTAAGTAAGAAGACTGGTCTCTGAGAGCTTCTGAGACTTTCTCAAGGTCTACAGCTGGTAGGTGGCTGAACAACGAAGCCAACTCAATACTAGTGATAACTCAGTTTAGAATGAGAGGAAATGCATTCAGGATACGGCAGCTGAAACACGTAGGTTTGGATTGTTGCTCTGACATTGACTGTGTGAACTTGGGAAAGTCACTAAACATCTCTGATCCTGATTTTCTTCTCTGTCAGATAAAGAATGATAACTCATTCTTGGGGTAATTACTTGGATTAAATGAGATGCGCTGTTCTTTACTCATGTGATAATTTATTTGGTTATTCATTAAAATATTATTCGAATCTCACTAGTGCCAGGTACTGTCTAGATACTAAGAACACAACCCTGGAATGTCGAGACTTTCAGGTTACCGTGAAAGTGCTATAAGGCTCATATAATACTATTTCCTTCTGCCCAGACTCTTTGTATAACCTCCCAAAAGGATTCATTGCCTGCATCAATTATAAAATTGTGCATGATAATGAGGAAGAATAAGTATGAAAAGGAAATTTATCACCACGACCTTATTACTTCTATTGTCACTACTACCCCTGAAGATGCAGATCCCCTGATGTAGAAAGGTGAAAAAATAATAACAAATAGTACTGACTAACAATAACACTGGAGTTACTATCTGCAAAAGCTTTCCTACACCAAACTCATGTTCTTTTTCTATTTATCCTGTCAAAGAGAGTGACCACTGGTCTAAAATGTAAAACATACCACTTCTAAAATATTGAAGTTTCATAAAGATGGAAAGGCAGAAATCTAAATTAGTTCACTTATCTTATTCTGAATACATTTCACGTTTGTGCAAGGTATTAAGAGAACTTTTCAATTTGCTCAGATATTGGTGATGGTTTTTAAAAGGTAGGGGTAATGAGATAAGTGTATACAACCACTTATAGGTTCAGGAGCTTCATGTCAATTCACAGCCAAATTGTAGGACAAATAATCAAATAGATAAAGGGCCTATGAGCTCATGGAGAAAGAAGAAGTCATACTAGAAGTATCAATTTTGTGATTTCTTTTTTAAAAATATGGCTTCGAATAGACAAAAACATTGTAAACAGTTATATCTGGATGCAAGTAAGGTTTTAGAGGAAGTTACTCGAGAGTAAAAGTAAGTTAGAAGAGGATAGAGTCAGTGAATTCTTAATTGGCTGAATTATCCAGTATAAATTGTAGATTAAAATCAATTGGAGCGCTGATGGTCTCTGTCCTTGGTCCTGACCTATTCACTGCCACCAGCTACTTTTATTATTAATACCTCTAGAAGTGGTTTGCATTTAGGAGTGAATCTGAGTCCTCTGAGAAGAATGTAGACAAATAGTTATTTTTATGTGCCATTGGAGATTATGATTCAGTAGGCATGAGATGGGACGTGGGATGTGCTCTATGTTAGAGAAGTTAACTTCATCAATCTTGTAAATGAAATTAGGTTACAGGATAAATGAATATACTCGGTGACTGAAATATGGTCTCAAGTGAACTGAATACATTGAAATAGGGGCCAGGTTTAATGATATGACATTAAAATAGAGATAAATGAAAAGGTTGACTTAGGAGAGTCTAAAAACAATCTGCACACGTACATGAAAAGGGAGTGATCACTTAAGATCAGTAATTACAGAAACTATTTAGGGAGGATTAGCTGGCTGCAAGGTACACACATACCAGCAGAGGGCTGTGGCTTTCCAACACAGCAAATGTTAGCTGAAGTGCAGGATATTGGCAAAGGGATGAAGTTCAACTGTATAATTTGTAATTTACCTCTCAGATTCCACCAAATGACATCATAACTTTGAAGGTTGTGTTCAACAACCAGAAAAATATAGTTTTAAACTTGAAGGTATTTAAGTGGGATTCCATAGGTCCCCAGGGTTCCATAGGGATTCTTCCTGATTGGACATGGAAGTGGGTTGTGGTCGGAGAGAGTAGCGACAGTTCAGCACTCCCACCCCAAAGGAAGCTTTGATTTGAGCACCATTGCTATTATCTGTTTTATACTGTAGGTGCCTATGCAGAGGTTCACACACAAAATTTAAATTTGGTTAATTAAGAGTTAACATGGGGAAATAAACTGAAGAATTACTGACAAGAATTTCAGCTTTACAATTTGTTGACAAAAATATCACAAGGATATATTTCTTTGAAAGATAATGAAAGAGGAAAGAAATAAATTCAGTTCCCTTTTAAAGAAATATTTTCAGTTCTCTTTTCATTAATTTGAGGGAAAAAATATTTTCCAGGGCAGAAAGGACCTGTATTTATTCAAAAGATATGTCTTTTTTCTAAGGCAATACGTATGTATGTGCATGTGTGTGTGTAAAATGGGATAGACAAAAACATTATTTGATTACATTTTCTGTTCAGCTGAAAAGCAATGCGAACATGTTGACCTTGGTACCACTTCAGAGTGATGAGTCCATTAATAGGGGCACACCTCATATTCTGATTATTTCTCACATAAACATGGTGAGCAGATGATCTGTGGGAAGCTTTTGATGTTCTATTCCATTCTTTCCTTTGTTGCAGCAATAGCTCTTTGCTATTTTAAATAATACTGAACATTGCCTGTGTAATTCATAAATATTTGCATTTAGTAATTATATCAATAAAAGATTTGGAAGACTGAATTATACTGAATCCATTTTACTTTCTGCAAAAGAGACAGAATCTTAATTAGCTTTAATTCTGGTACTCATTAACCCATATGTAATCTCTGGTTATGTATTGAATTCAAGTAGAATCTAAATCTTTACAAGACATTCTCGGAACAAAACTGAGGGTTTTTTTTCCCTTTAGGTTTATTTTTCTCCTAAAATGCTAATTTTCTCTTGGGAGGGGTGATAAGAGAAATATTTATGGTTTTAAATAAATTTAGATGATCTTTATCACTACAATAATAGGACTAGAAGTAAATAACTTCACTATGTTATGTAAGGAAAAAGGTCAAGTGTAATATAAACCAGAGAAGAAAGGCCACTCTAGGAAACTTGCTGGAGCATAATTTCAAATAAAGTGTGTGCACTTTTATAGATAACAATTTTACCTAGTGATTCATCCTTTGTCATTTATTGAGTCATGGTTTTCTATGTTGTTTGCTCCTGTTAGGAAAATAAACAAATATAAGATACAGTTCCTTCTTGCTGGCAGATCACCAATCCAGCTTAGAAAGTAGGAGATGGCTGCACTTGTGGGACCCTTATATTTATAGTTTCTATCAAAAAGTTACAATTGGTGGTCCTGAGTAAGAGTCATAGTGCCATTTTGAGAACTGATTCTGTGCCAGGCACCGTCATTTTGCATAAATCACATTGATTCTTTATAACACCACGTTTTGAAAATAAAAACACCTGAGCCATTGAATGGTTAAGAAACTTGCCGCAAGGTCACACAGTTAGTGTACAGACTGAAGACTAAATGAGCAATAATAATCACAGTACTTGGCATATTGGGTACTTAATAAACATTAGCTGGTAGACCAGGTGGTGGTGGTGGCAGCAGCAATAGTGTGTGCCAGTATCCTTCATAACAACCCTGTGAGCTATGCACACTCTGTGTTTAAAATGGACAAATACCGTTTTGCCTTTTGTCTATAATTTGTGGGCATACCTGGAAATTCTAGGCCAGATGCAAAACTTCAAGATGGATCTCCTAGCACTTTTTGGGTTACAAACTCCCCAGCAACTTTGAGATTGTTTAGATATTATCCAGGCCCACTGGGAAAAGTAGGGGTAATTTTATGTTTTATATTTTATAATACCAGGTTGAGCTTTGAATTTATAAGTGAGAATCTTGTAAAAGTTTAGAGTGTTGAGTTAGAGAAAGACTCCTATATAAATACAGTACATTGAGAAGTTCAGAAAATATCCTCTAAGCATCACTGTTGAATTATTTATTTATTTATTTATTTATTATTTTTTTGAGACAATATCTGGCTCTAACTCCCAGGCTGGCATGCAGTCCTGCAATCTTGGGTTACTGCACCCTCCACCTCCCAGGCTCAAATCCTCCCACCTCAACTTCCAAAGTAGCTGAGACTACAGGAACATGCACCATGCCCAGCTAATTTTTAGATTTTTGGTAGACATGGGGTTTTGCCATGTTGCCCAGCCTGGTCTCAAACTTGTGAGCTCAAGTGATCTGCCTACCTCAGCCTCCTAAAGTGAGTGCTAGGATTACAGGTGTGAGCTATTGCACCCAGCCTTGAATTATAATTTAAATAATTCATGAGCTGGTTACCAATTTTAGCCCTAATATTTCAACTGGGGAAACAGAACCAGAGATGGCAAGTGACTTTCCTGGGAACATAAAGCTTTTAAGTAACAAAATAATAATTCAGACCTACGTGTTTCTTCCCATTTCCCCAGATCTGAAGTTTGGATTTTATTTTTAAGAGGGCAAGCCCACTCACTGACAATTTTCTGCAGGAAGTGACAGTGGTAATACTAGTAGTTAAAGGCTAGTATTGCTGTGATATTCTAGAGAGATTGGGTGGTGAGGATTAAGTAAAATGGAGATTAGAGGAGTAGGATCAGTTTGGAGGTTATTACAGCAATCTCAGTGTGATAAAAACTGATATAATGAGAAACGAGACATTGATTTTGGCAGCAAGAAATTTTTAAAAAGTAGAGATGATCCTAGATGATGTTTAGAAGGAGGATTTATAGAGTTTAGTGACAGGCTATGGAGCATCAAAGAGAAAGGTGTTTGCCTGGACCAAGAGCAACTGCAAAGCTGAGGACTATGCCTGTTTCATTCACAGGTATCTGCCTTGGTTAGCACATTGTCTGCTTCCCAGCAGAGGCTCAGTAAATACTTGGGTAATACACTAATGATGACCAGTGGTAATGCCAGGCATTGAGCTGAGTTTCCTACAGGGAAGCAGAGAAAGAGTGAAGGAAAGGGTGCTAGTCTGAGGGAAAGAGGAATGTGATGTTGTATATGCTGAGTTCCAGTTGAGAAAATCAAAGATGAAGAGCTTCAAGTTGGATGTAAAAGACCTAAGTTCTGAGAGAATTCAAGTCTGGAGATGTCACTGCAGGGCCACTTGTGAAAAAGGCGATGACTGAGTTACTTAAAAGGACAGGATTTTCTTAAGATTAATGGGGAAGGAACAAGCCAGAAAATGAATCTGGACCTCAGAGAAGCAAAATTAGGAGAAGGGATAATAAATAGTTCTATGGAGTATAAAGCCATGGTCATTAAGGAAGGATCATATTTTCAATCAGAGATGGCAGTAATGGTGTGCAGTGCTACAGAATGAACCAGGAAAAATAGAATGAAAAAAAAATGGCCTTTGATTTTGGCTGAAGAAGTTTATTGATAGCTTTGGAAAGAGGTATTTTATTTATACAGTGCTGCTTCAAGTCAGATTGCAAAGATTTGACAAGTGATTGTGGTGAGATAATTAAGACCACTTGTTGATAGATATTCAAACAAAGCTCCAACCAGGACATTTCTTAGAGTTGAGAAGGACATCTTACATGGAGACGCTGTTGTTGTCAAGATAGGGAAAAATAAATCCTCTGTACTCATGGTCTGTGTTATGAGCTAAATCATGTACCTGCAGAATTCAGAATTTGGTATCTTAACCCCCAATATCTCAGAGTGTCACTGTATTTAATGGTAAGGTCTTTAAAGATGAATTTAAGTTAAAATGAGGCCCTTAGAGTGGGAACTTAATCCAATATGACTGGTGTCCTTTTAGGAAGTGAAAGAGGCACCAGGAGCATGCATGCACAAAGGGCGACCATGTGAAGCGGCAACAAGAGGGTGGCCGTCTGCAAGCCAAGGACAGGGACCTCAGGAGAATCCAACTCTCCTGACACTTTGATCCTGGACTCCAGCCTCCAGAACTCTGAGAAAATAAATTTCTGTTGTCAAAATCATTTTGCTGCAGCAGCCTGAGCAAACTGATACAGTCTGCAAAATGGAGGAGGGGGTTAAGTGTGGAAAGATGAGCAACCAGTATAGGGAAAGTAGATCTCAGAGAATAAATGTACCTGCAAAAAATAAAAATAAAAAAAAATAAGCTATGTGATATTTCTTTGTCTTTTACTTTCCTAAAACATTTTCATATTTGTGTTTTCCCACTGGATACACAAATCCAATCCTTTCAAGTTTGGAACCTGGTGTTCAAGCTTCCTAAGATGGATTTTAGGATTTCCATTCTGTTGTCTTTGTATTGTTGTTGTCTCGTAACAAATCACTACCCACTAGTGTGAAGGTGAAGCAGAGAGGGGCACATTGCTCACAAAGCCTTCCATGTCATTATTTTTTATTTAATTGTAATTGGGACAACAATCAATCAGCTAATACCATATTTTGCTTATCTTTTTAGAACATTTTTAGACTCCCTTTCTGTTTCTTTATCACTGTATGGAATTCTGACATTGATTTGAGTTCAGGAAGACTAAGAAGAATTTTCTTCCTCACCTAAGGAATCCAAAGATTCTTGGAGCTTCTTCAGGTTCTCTTCTTATCTCATGACCATTTTGAAAAGAGGGTCATGAATGAACCATTTTGAGTTACTTCATTTGAATCTTACTATCTAAAGAAGGGAATAAAATTTAAAAGCTGTTTGTGAGGCTCTGTCCTTGTAGATAATCCACTTTCTTTCTGATTTTTGATAGTGCAAATAATCAGCAAGCAGCTAGACAGCTGGAGGAGATACGTAAATGAGTGATAAATTTGTAGATGTCTACATGAAGTGGACATGTTAATCCCCCTTTATCCTCTAAAAGCTTTCCTAGGGGAGGCAGTTCTCCGCCCTATGGAAGATGTTTTTTTCCAGAGCTAGCCTAAGATGGGATGATATTTTAAAATACTTGGCAAGATTTCATTTAGAAAATCAGGCCCTTGAGAGTGCTCTGAAAGGATTGACTCTACCCCTATCTGGGATTTATTTAATCCTTTCGTTGTTTCTTAGATGAGTTTTCAAAAAACACATTGACAAGCTGTCTAGTGTGCCAATAAAGAATCTATTGGATACTTCCTCTTAATAGAACTTCATAATCTCACTTCTGTAGATGTCTGAAAAATGGAATTTGTACTCGCCCAAAAAATTAAACTGAAGCTTAACTGTGGTAATTGTATACTATGGTGTTTAAAATGGACAAATACCACATGGCCTTTTGTCTATGATTTGTGGGCATAGCTGGAAATTTTAGGCTGGGGCATCATTTCTAGATGGATCTCTAAGCACTTTGTGGATTACAAAATAAGAATATCTTTTACTCTCCTGCAGTTTTGAGATTGTTTAGATATCCAGACCCGCTGGGGACAGTAAGGAGTAATTGTATATTTTATGCTATCAGGTTAAACTTTGAATTCATAAGTGAGAACCTTGTAAAAATTTAGAGTATTGAGTTAGAGAAAGACTCCTATATAAATATAGTGCATTCATAAACCCAGAAAATATCATCTAATCCCTGTTGTTGAATTAGAATTTAAATATGGGGGAGAGCCAAGATGGCTGACTAGAAGCAGCTAGCGTGCACTGCTCTCATGGACAGAAGAAAGAGTGGTGATAAACATTAGACCTTTAACTGGAACATTCAGGTGGACACATTGGGGTTCATCAAGGAAACAACCCATGAAGGACAGAGAGGAATGAGACAAGATGACCACCCACCTGGGATGGCATAGAGCCAGAGGAGGCCCTCGTACCTCGGAAAAATGGTGAGTGAGAGTCGCGAGGAACCCACACTTCTACCATGGACTTTTGCAACCCTGGGCTCAGGAGATCCCCCGGTAAGCCCACCCCACAGAGGCCTCCAGACTGACACTGAGAGCTGTGTGGAGTCTGGGCAGAGAAGCCACTCATGCACACATGGAGTCCCAGGAGCCTTGAATCCCCAGGCATCCTGGCATTAGCCGCTGCAGCTCTGGCAGTGGGGGAGGTCAGGCTCCCTTGCACATCTCCGGGAAAGAAGTAAATTTCATGAGGCTGAGCAGTGATCAACTTCAGGTTTCACCTTGCAGGATAAGACCCACTGGCCTGGGACTCGAGCCACCTACTGTCTGGGCTTTTAGGCCAGCAGCAGCTCTGAATTCCCTGGGATGGGGCTCCCAGAGGGAGATGCAAGTCACTATTTTTGCTGCCCTGCAGCTCTCATTGCTGCTGCCCTCAGGTTCTAGAAGGTATGTGGTGATTCGAGACTGGCACAGCTCCCCAGCACAGCACAGCTGCCCCACAGAGAAGTGGCCAGACTCTTTTCCACCTGAATCCTCGTTCCAGCTTCTCACTGAGTGGGACCACAGACCTGGGACTCTAGCATAACCACTCTGGCACCACCTCAACACTTTGGTCAGAGGTGGTTCTACATTTTGTGGAGGAGGAAATCACAGAGACAACCCACAGCCCCTCTGCCATTGGAGCTGCAGTAGTACCGCCCTAACCACCTTCAAGATGGGGAAGGAACAAACGGCCTGGTTGCTATGTTGGCATTTCCCACACACCACAGCCACCATGCAGAGAGAAGCCCAGTCTGTCTTCCCTGCAAGCCCCCAATCCCCACTCTTCACCAGACTGAGCCCCCGGCTTGGAACCGCAGAACAGCCATCCCATGCATGGCTGAGTATATCCAAAGGTAGGGGCTCTATGTTTCCCTGGGAAAGGGCTCTCAGAGGCAACCAACAGCCCCTCTGCCACTGCCACGACAGTGGTTCTGCCACTGCTGCCCTCAGTCTGGGGAAAACAAAACATATAAAAACAGAGACTATGTCCAGCATGACACAGTCACCATATAGACAAGAGTCCAGTCACTCCTCCCTGTAAACCTTCCACCCCCTGCTCCTCACCAAATGAAGGCCCCAGCTTGAGCCAGCAACACAGCCACCCCATCCCTGGCTGAACATTTCCAGTAGCAGTGGCTCTGTGTTTCTCTGAGATGGAACTCCCAGAGGCAACTGAAAGCCCCTCTGCCACTGCCACTGCAGTGATACTGCCTTTGCTGCCCTTGGATTGGGGAAGTAGCAAAGACCCTGGGTGCTTTAACCATGACTCCAGCAAGCTGCAGTTGTCCTAAGGAGAGAGGCCAGTCTGTTTCCCCCATCCCCCTTTCCCCCACAACCCTTGCTCATCACAAGGCACAGCTGCCCCTGGTTTGGGCCCACAGCACAGCAGTTCCACCCCAGGCAGATCACACTGATTAATAGCAGCTCTGAATCTCTCTGGGATAGAGCCCCATGAGATAGGTGAAAAGTCCTCTGCCACAACCACTGCCAAGATCCCTTCCCCTGCTGCCTCCAAGCTGGGGTGAAAACATGAAGCCTGAGCTCGCCCCAGGGCTGCAAAGTGCAGCCTAGAAGAATCAAGCAAAGATCTGCAGCTAGCACTTGAGTGGGGAAGAGCCCACACTCTCAGAACACTGAGAAAGAGCACAGCTGCATTCATGAGGAAATATAGAGGAGCCATGTGGCTGGACAAGAGCCTACCAACTGGCTATTATGCTTATCTACTGGATCACAGCCCAAACTCCAACACCAAAAATCCTTTGATAATATACCCCACTGTGAAACCAAGGGTGAGAACTCAGCTACAAACCCCCTGCAAAAACCCCCAGCCCTCTAAAAACATCCAGAAAAGAAGTCTACTGGCTACTCAAATTACACCATTGTTAAAGGAAATCATCCCACCATAGATGAGAAAGAATCAGTGCAATAACTCTGGCAGTTCAAAAAGCCAGAGTGTCTTCTAATCCCAAAAGACCACACTAGTTTCCCAGCAAGGGTACTTAGCCAGGCTGAAATGGCTGAAATGACAGAAATAGAATTCAGAATATGGACAGGAACAAAGATTGTTGATATTCAGAAGAAAGTTAAAACCTAATTCAAGGAATCTAAGGATTACAATAAAATGATATAAAAGCTGATAGACAAAATAACCAACATAAGAAAGAAAGAAACTGATCTGTTAGAGCTGAAAAACATACTACAAAAATTTCATAATGCAATCACAAGTATTAACAGCAAAATACACCAGGCCGAGGAAAGAATCTCAGAACTTGAAGACTTGCTCTCCAAACTAACTCAGTCAGAGAAAAATAAAGAAAAAAGAATTTAAAAAGAATGAACAAAACCTCTGGGGATGATGGGATTATGTAAAAAGATCAAATCTATGACTTATTGGTGTCCTTGAAAGCAATGGGGAGAAAGCAAGCAACTTGGAAAACATGTATCAGGATATCATCTATGAAAACTTCCCAACCTCTCTGGAGAGGTCAACATTCAAATTAAGGAAATGCAGAGAACCCCTGCAAGATACTACACAAGAAGACCATCCCTAAGACACATGATCATCAGATTCTTCAAGGTTGAAATGAAAGAAAAAAATGTTAAAGGCAACTAGCGAGAAGGGGCAGATCACCTATAAAGGGAACCCCATCAGGCTAACAGTGGACCTTTCAGCAGAAACCATATAATCCAGAAGAGATTGGGGGCTTATGTTCAGAATTGGAGGCCTATGTTCAGAATTGGTAAAGAGAGAAATTTCCAACCAAGAATTTCATATTCAGCCAAATAAAGCTTCATAAGTGAAGGAGAAATCAGATCCTTTTCAGACAAGCAAATGCTGAGGGAATTTGTTACCACTGGACCTACCTTACAAGAAGTTTCGAAAGTAGTGCTAAATACGGAAAGGAAAGGCCGTTACCAGCCACTACAATTTTCAAGGGGAATGCTTCCATCTTTTGCCCATTCAGTATGATGTTGGCTGTGGGTTGTCGTAGGTGGCTCTTATTATTTTGAAATATGTTCCTTTAATGCCTAGTTTATTGAGGGTTTTTAAATATCAAGTGATGTTGAATTTTATTCAAATCCTTTCCTGAATCTATTGAGATAATTATATGTTTTTTTTGTTTTAGTTCTGTTTATGTGATGAATCACATTTATTCTCACTGCATATTCTCACTTACAAATGGGAGCTAAACAATGAGAATTCATGGACACAAAGGGGACAACAGACACCATGGTATACTTGAGGGTGGAGTGTGGAAAGAGAGAGAGGATCAACAAACTATCTGTCAGGTACTATGCTTATTATCCTGGTGATTAAATAATCTGTACACTAAGCCCCTGTGACACACAGTTTACCTATATAACACACCTGCACATATACCCCTGAACCTACAATAAAAGGTAGAAAAAGAATTTAAATAGTCCAAATTCTATTGTATGATCAAATCACTTTTATACCCCAAGTCTTCAAATCGTTCAGGGTTTCCAGTTACATTCATATGATATTTTGGGTATAGTTTTTGAAAATGAAAGCGCCTAACATCAAATTTGCTAATAAGTTTATAGTTACATTCTACTCTACACAGCCTCCCTCAAATTATGTTTAATGTAAGTATAGCCAGTTTTCCCAGCACCATTTATTAAATAGGGAATCCCTTCCCTATTGCTTGTTTTTGTCAGGTTTGTCAAAGATCAGATGGTTGTAGATGTGTGGTGTTATTTCTGAGGCCTCTGTTCTGTTCCATTGGTCTATATATCTGTTTTTTACCAGTACCATGCTGTTTTGGTCATCACTGGTCATCAGAGAAATGCAAATCAGATACAATCTCACACCAGTTAGAATGGTGATCATTAAGAAGTTGGGAAACAACAGATGCTGGAGAGGATGTGGAGAAATAGGAACACTTTTACACTGTTGGTGGGAGTGTAAATTAGTTTAACCATTGTGGAAGACAGTGGGGGGATTCTTCAAGGATCTAGAACTAGAAATACCATTTGACCCAGCGATCCCATTACTGGTTATATACGCAAAGGATTATAAATCATGCTACTATAAAGACACATGCACACGTATGTTTATTGTGGCACTATTCACAACAGCAAAGACTTGGAATCAACCTAAATGTCCATCAATGATAGACTGGATTAAGAAAATGTGGCACATATGCACCATGGAATACTATGTAGCCATTAAAAAGGATGAGTTCATGTTCTTTGCAGGGACATGGATGAAGCTGGAAACCATCATTCTCAGCAAACAATCACAAGGACAGAAAACCAATATCGCATGTTCTCACTCATAGGTGGGAATTGAAGAATGAGAAAACTTGGACACAGGGCAAGGAACATCATACACTGGGGCCTGTCGTGGAGTGGGGGCTAGGAGAGTGATAGCATTAGGAGAAATACCTAATATAAATGACGAGTTGATGTGTGCATCAAACCAACATGGCACATGTATACCTATGTAACAAACCTGCACATTGTGCATATGTACCCTAGAACTTAAAGTATAATAATAATAAAAAAATCAGNGAATGAGAAAACTTGGACACAGGGCAAGGAACATCATACACTGGGGCCTGTCGTGGAGTGGGGCTAGGAGAGTGATAGCATTAGGAGAAATACCTAATATAAATGACGAGTTGATGTGTGCATCAAACCAACATGGCACATGTATACCTATGTAACAAACCTGCACATTGTGCATATGTACCCTAGAACTTAAAGTATAATAATAATAAAAAAATCAGTAGAGTTATTTTATTTACTCCTACTTTAAAAAACTACTATCTAGATGTCAGTGTGTCCAAAATGTCTACCTCTGTGCTTTACTTGCCCTTTAAACTCCAGTTATGAGTATGCAATGATCCACCAAACATGTCCACTTGAGTACCTAAAGTCATCTACGAATTAATATGCTGAAGAAGAAATTATTGCTTACCACCTTAAAACCTGCATCTCCTCCAGTATTCTTCTGCTGTCAGTAAGTAGCACCACAAACCACTCAACTAAACAAGCCCCAAACCTAGGAGTCAGCCTTGGTTTTTCTTCTGTTCTCTCCCTTCTCTTTCCAATTCATCACCAAATATTCTCAATAGAACTTTTTGGGCCCATCTGAAATCCATCTATTTCTCTCTATGTTCACTATTCTCATCCTAGTCCAAGCCATTGCCATCACTCAAGAGGGTTCCTGCTACAATCTTCTAACTCGTTCTAGTTTTTTGCCGTCTCTAGTTTTGCTTTTAAACTTCTAGGTTTACCTCTCTAAAATCTGTTCTCCACACAGATGCAAGAATGATCTTATTATAACTTGCATTAGTTAACATCACTCCCCTTTCAAAACCTCTAATGGCTTCCCCTTACTTAGAATAAAATGCTATTTATCCTGGCCTATAACATCCTCTATGATAAGACTGCTTTCCCATCCCTCTACCCCATTATAGGCCTCTCTCTACATTAGTCACTCTTCTTTCACCACCTTGAGCTTCTTTTTGTTTCTGTAAAGGGGCAAAAGATTCTACCCCAGTGCCTTTGCACTTGCTGAACTCTCAGACCTGTTCATCACCGACCACTCCCAAGATACTCACATGATTGGCTCTTTCTTCTCATTCAGTCTTTAGTTAATGTGCTAATTTATTAGAGTAATAATTATTGATTGTCTCCTCCAGAGTAGCCACTGTCTCTATCATTTTATTTTTGTTTGATTCATGGCACTAGTTACTATCTGATATTTTTTCTTTATTTATTTGATTATTGACTCTTTCCCCCACTAAAATGTGTGCTTTACAAGAACCATACCTGTTTTATTCTCTATTGTATTCCTAGAGCATAAAATGGCTCCCGGTGCATAACAAACCCTTAAAGAGTCATGCCAACATTGTCTTTTTTTTCTTTTTTTTTTTTTGAGATGGAGTCTTGCTCTGTCGCCCAGGCTGGAGTGCAGTGGCGCGACTTGGCTCACTGCAAGCTCCGCCTCCCGGGTTCACGCCATTCTCCTGCCTCAGCCTCCCTAGTAGCTGGGACTACAGGCGCGCCACCACGCCTCGCTAATTTTTTTGTATTTTTTTAGTAGAGACGGGTTTTCACCGTGTTAGCCAGGATGGTCTCCATCTCCTGAACTCGTGATCCGCCCACCTCGGCCTCCCAAAGGGCTGGGATTACAAGCATGAGCCACCGCGCCCGGCCCCAACGTTGTGTTTTTATTGCAGTGAGTTTCGTGCCTCACATTAATTTCTCTCCTTAACATTCTCTCTTCAACATCCCATTTTTCCCAAGTGCAACTGATTTAGCTATGTATAAGTTGAGGAAATGATTTCATTTTAAGGTTTTATCAAAAGGTTAAAATAAAATCCAGGACTAAGGTAATGTTAATAGATTCTGAAACACATCTGCTGTTAAATGAGTTAAACGTTTAAGAAAGACCACATAAGAAATAAATCTCAATTTACTTAAAAGCAGCAGAAATAATACGTTTTCTTCCAAAATTTCTTAACAGGATGTGGCATTTTATTACTGGATTTTTAGCCAGTGGTTCTCCAGGCTCTTGAGGCTTAAATAAATGAAATGTACAGTTCTAGATTTAAGAGGTACTTGCTCCTATGTTAGAAGTCACTTTAAGATAAGAAAAGAAGCCTTATTTTATAATTATCAGGTTTAAGCAGAACTGACAGCCTGGAAAGGTACAGTAAAATAGCTTCAGGACAATAGCAAATTTCAGTAAGGCATGCCAACCTATCATCTTTTATGAAATCCCATACTTTGAGTTAAGATCTTTCTTTCAGTGTACTACCTAATAAAAGGTTAAAAAAATTAGAATCAACCAGCAAGGATAGAACAAACCAAATGAGATACATATTAGATTTTTTTTAAACCCTGTCATGAAGACACAATTCTCTAGAAAATTGGGATCTATGTTATTAAACAAAACCATTAATTACATGGTTTTATATTTAGCAGAGCACTGTAATTATTCAGAATGTTCTATGTTTCATGATTTTTCCTCTTACTGCCAAGTAGAATCTTTAATAAAACAAGTATAATGGAAATTAGGAGAGTATAGGAAATTTAGCACGTAAGAATAAATGAGCATAAGATTTTTTTATCCCCACGACATTAAAAATTAAATATTAATAGTTCAACTTCAATAAGAAGTTGTATTGGTTCAGAAAGTAAATAATAAAATTCAGATTATGCATTTTTAGTGTGGACCTATAAATTCATATTGCATTTATTATAAGAACATAAAACCTTTAGAAAGAAAATTGTATAATGTAGTGAAATATTTTCAACAAAGGATAATTCCATATGTATTTTTGTGTATAAATTATAGATATTTAGTATATTAATGCTATAAACTACACAAATGCTTATAATTTATGTAGTGTAATATTTTGTAATGTAGCTTTGAGTGTTCAGAATTATAGCATTAAATAACATTCAATTATACAGTGGGAAAGGTATTTACCTTCAAATTCTTTCTCTCTTTAAACTCTTATGGAACTTTGTAAACACACACAAAAATAGATTGAGTAGAATTATAAACCAACATATATTAGTCATTCAGTTTATGTTTAGATTGGGGTTCATTTTTTGTCTGTGGATGTCCAGTTGCTCTGCCACCATTCGTCGAAAAGGCTATTCTTTGTCTTTTGAATTCCTTTTGCAACTTTGTCAAAAATCATTTGAACATATTTGCTTTGGTCTATTTCTGGGTTCTCTACTGTATTCTATTTATATGTCTTCCCCTCTGCCAATATTGGAGTTTTGATAATTATAAGTATGTAATAAGTCTTGAAATTGGGTAAACTGATTTATCTCACTTTATTCTGTTCTGTTCCAACATTGTTTTAGTTATTCTCATTCCTTTGCCTTTCCACGTAAAATCTTGCTGGAGATACGCCTGTATTATCTTATCCTCTTGACATCTGCAGGGTCTGTAGTGATATATACCCTGTCTCATTCCTAGTGTTAGTAATATATGCCACCTTTTTTTCCCACTGTTATTTATTTATATTGTTATTTTAATTATTTGCTTCCTTTTCCTTATCTTGGGTTTATTTTGCTCCCTTTTTTTTTAAAGAGTCTTGCAGTGTGAAAGTTTAGATTACTGATTTAGGATTTTAAAAATATTTTCTAATGTTTAAGTAGTTTGTACTATAAATATGTTTCTTAGCACTATGTGCTAAGAATACACAAAATGTGTATTACACATTGTGATAATGTTGTGTTTTATTTTCATTCAATTCAATGTATTTTAAAACTTTCTTTTGAGACTTTTGAAAATCATAAATGTACTATGCTGAGTGTGTTTTTTAGTTTCCAAGTGTTTGGGGGAATTTTTATGTAACATTTCTGTTATTGAATTTCTAGTTTGGTTTCATTGAGTATTCTGTATAATTTTAATTCTTTTAAATTTGTTGAGTTTTGTTTTATGGCCTTGGATATGGCCTGTCTTTGTATGTGTTCATAGGAACTTGAAAAGTATGTGTATTCTGCTATTGAAAAGTATATGTATTCTGCTGTCATTTGGTGAAGAGTTCTATAATGTTGATTAGATTCTGTTGGTTGGTGATATTCTTGGGTTATTCTATATCCTTGCCCTTTTCCTTTCTAGTTGTTTCATAAGTTATTGGAAGGAGGTGTTAATGCCCCTAACAACAATTGTGGATTTGCCTTTCTCTCTTTTCAGTTCTACTGGTTTTTGCTTCAACTGGAAGTTTGTAGCTCTGTTTTTTGGTACATACACATTTAGAACTGCTATGTCTTCTTGTATTAAACTTTTTGGCCTTACATGATGTCTCTTTCTGTCTTTGTTAATTTTCTTTGCTCTGAAGTTTACTTTATCTCATTTTAATATTGCTACTCTTGCTTTCTTTTGATTACTGTTTGTATATCTTTTTCGATTCTTTTACTTTCAACATGTCTACATTTTTATAGCTGTAGTGAATTTCTTTTAGATAGCATATTGTTGGGTAATGTATTTTAATCTGTTCTTCCGATCTCCTTCTTGTAATTGGTGTATTTAGACCATTTACATTTAATGTTACTATCTATATGTTAAAGCCTGCCATTTTATTTCTTGTTTTCTGTTCATTCTCTGTATTGTTTCTCTGACTCCCTCTGTTTATTGTTTCTCTTCTTCCTTTTTCCTGCCTTCCTGTGGATTACTGAAACATCTTTTTAAATTTCATTTTGATTTACTCTAATGCTTTTAAGTGTACATCTTTGTATAGCTTTTTTAGGGGTTCCTTCAGGCTTTTATTACGCACAACTTACCATATCTACTTGTGTCAACATTTTACCATTTCAAGTAAAGTACAGAAAATTTACCTCCTTCTGCTTTTCTTTTCTGTCCCCAGCAGTTTATAATAGTATTTTAAATATTTCTTTTAAATACACTTACATCTACATCAGAAAATGTTACTGTTTTCACCATCTTGATAATCTAATGTGAAAATAAACTGTGACTTCCTTTTAATTGATTTTAGGTTTGTCTGGTTAACTCCTTTGTTTATTGAAACCGTTACCACCTTCTCACTTATCAGTTGGCACAAATATGATTTACTCTGGGATCTGTTAGCTTCAGTTAGAAGATGCCACACTGTGTGTCTTCCTCAAATCAGGAACCTAGCTCCGTGGAGGTTAACTAACCTTATATTGTGACCCTCACACCAGTATCCACAAGTTGTACATCATAACCTATGAATAAGTATCATGGAAGTAAGGGCCACACCCGGTTTCCCTTAAAGAATTGAATATGTAAAGTAGTAGGAAGTTCCTATACCTTTCCTGATCTGGTTTTCAGTCTGCTAAGCAGCTGTCTCTCAAATCTAGAGGGAGACAATCAGGTTATCAGCATTCTCACATATTTCAAAAAAAAAAAAATGAAACTGAATTCCCTTCTTTAAAAAATGTCTATGGCCCCTATGTATTCATATCAAAATAACCACAAAGAAAATAAAAACTTTCACTTGAAAAAAAAAATATTTTCACCATCAAAATAATTTAGAAAACTCAAGAAGGGAAGGAAACTGTGTTATATTTGCCCATAACCTGACTCTACTAGGTTTCCCCTGATATGACTTTAGCAGGAGGGGTGCCTCATTACTGCTGAGTGGGGATGGAAATCCACGCTCCCAAGGTGATCTTCCGTATTCTCCCAGGGCCATTGTTACTGCCCAAAGGCATGAAAGTCCTGGCTCCCTACTCAACCTTCCCTGACACCACCCAGGTTGGGTTTGGAGGTGAGAGTGAGGGAGTAGTTAGGGTTCATTGCAGCCTGGTAAATTTGGAAGTCTAGGTTTCCCACTGGACATTTGCTGGCACAGATGGAAGTAGGGCCACAGTTGTTTTCACTGGTGTTTGACTGGCATAGACTAGCTATATTCTTAATGTTTTCTTGCCAGATTGTTGTTTTCTTGGTCCTTTGTCTAGAAAGAGAAGACTTTTGTTGGAACTTACTCTGTCTGCAGTCGTTGGTATATCCAGATTGCTGGCTTTTCCACCTCCACATCTGAGATATATGAGGCAAAAAGAAAACTCGGGGAACACACCACTGTGTCTATTCAGCAGTGCCAAGGTCCCTGGCCAATCTGCCTTTTTCTCCTCCTTTCGGAGTCCTCTTATGTGTGTGTTATGTATAATTTCTAGGGTTTTTAGTTGTACTTAGCAGGAGAAACAATGAAAAGTATGTCTACTCCATCTTCCCTCTGTGCTGTTTTTTACTTTGCCACCTCTTGCCTTTTTCTTATTTACTTACCAAAGAGAGGAGGGGTTTTGGTTTTTGTTTGTTTTGAAGAATTTCCAACATTCTGGATCGGATGGTTGTATTCTTTTGTATCACTTAATTCATTGTTCTATCGCCTATGTTACTACTATCTGCTCATTAGAACTAGAGACTTGATTTACTTCAGGTTTAATTCTTTAGACTATTTTATGGAAAGTGTTGTAGAGATCTTCACACTAGGAGGTGCCAAACATTTAGTCATTTCACTCCTAGGGAGTTTAAGGTTTACAAGAGTTAGCACACCCTTTTCCCAACCACATTCTGAACAAATGGATAGTAAAATGAAGTAGTAGCAATGGAGATCAAGGGTTAAATTGGAAAACAGCATAAAATAAGATGCAGTACCTCCCCAGAGAAAAGAATAGAGCTGAACCAAGAGTGTCCTTTATCTTTTCCATATTTATTAAGCAGACAAGTCACTCCACCTCTCCTGGAGCAGCATAGCTAAGGAATAAAAGAGGCCAGGACCGGGTACAGTGGCTCATGCCTGTGATCCTACCACATTGGGAGCCAAGATGGGCAAATAGCCTGAGCGCAGGAGTTCAAGACCAACCTGGGCAACACAGTGAAACCCCCTCTCTTCTAAAATACAAAAAAATATCCAGGCGTGGTTGCAGTGAGCCAAGACAGCACCACTGCACTCCAGCCTAGGCAACAGAGCGAGACTCTGTATCCAAATAAATAAACAAAAATAAAAGAGGCCAGGAGCTACACTAATAGAACTCCTATTGTATGAAGCAAAGAGCAGGAATGGGAAATAGCCCTCCTCCCTATAATGACACCAAGAAGAGCATCTTTGCTTCATAAAAATCTCCTGTATAATAGTTTAATAAATGGATGGCAGTGGCGACTTTAGTTATTAATACTGTAGTGCTTACTTGAAATTTGCTAAGTACTAGATCTTAAATGTCCTCACCATATGCACATACATACACAAAAGGGTAACTATGTGTGGTGATGAATGTGTTGCTTAATTCAATTGTGGTAATTGTTAAACAATGGCTATATCTATTAAGTATTCACATTGTGTACAATTTTTATTTGTCAATTATACCTCAGTAAAGCTACAAGAAATCAGTCATTGTTTTTTACAGATGACTTCCATTTATGTCATATGACACCAATTTTTGATTATAGTGGGAATTCAGGATTGCCTTTAAGAAATCAATTTACTGCAGTAAAATATAAATAATTTGGTGGAATATAGATATGGCAATAATTGTAAGTATATTTAAAGGCTTGGTATTTCAGAAACCTTGATCAAACATCTAATGACATCTTTGTATCAACATGAATACTCAGAGAAGCAAAATGCCTTCTTCAAAGTATCACATCAATTTGAGGGCAGTCAGTGCTGGATCTGAAATTCAGTCATCTAATGCCTACTTCATTTGCTCCTTTCCAGCTATGTATGCTTTTCCCTGAACAAGTGCAGAGAGGATTGTGTGCCCTTAGGCTAGAGTCCTAAACATTTTATTGCAACACTGTGAAGGTAGGGCTTACATATCTTATTTATTGCTGTATATTCAGCATCTAGTGGAATGAGTGCTCAATAAACATTTTTAGAGGTTTTTTACATATTAATATATATCTTCCACAAATATCATTTTTTACTTCTACACAAAGCATCCTTTATTGAGATTCAATTAAGAACAATTTATCAGCTCTCTGCCTTCCCCAAAGTCTAGCTATTTATAATAATGTCTTTCCTTGACTACAATGTGTAATTTTATGTTTCTTTTATCTCAGCCAGTCGGTCTCAGGAACAAGCCTTATAATTCCCTAACCATGGTTAGGTTTTATCCTAGAAAAGGAACGAACAATATGCCCTGACTAACATAAATCAGTTCATGATGGTTAAAAGACCATTCATTGAAATGATAGAATATACAAACATTTGACAGAGTTCTTATTTTAAGCCTTTCCATTAATATTTTTAGCAGACATTTATGGAGCCCCTACTATGTGTGTGGGACTGTGTTAAATGCTTTACGTTGTTTTTTCTCATCAAAACACCATAACAATCCTATGAGTTCGTTGTTTTAATTCCCCTCTTTTGAAAATAAAACTGGGATGTAGAGATGTTACATAACTTGTCCAAGGAAGCATAGCCATGGTGTTGACACTGGATTCAATTTTAGATTTTTCTAACTAGAGAGAAGAGCTCTTACGCTCTATTCAGACTTGTATTTGAATTTAATAGTTTAGGAGGCATGCTTGAGGTGGAAAAAGCATGTGATTCCAATTTAAGAAGACCCCATGGCCTCAGCTCTTACAACTACAGCTTTATGACCTAATACAAACTATGCATACAAACTTCAGTCATCTACCCTACTTCCTCAATTTTTTCATTGTATTGATACCTCCTGTACTATTATTTACTTAATATTCACTAAATACCCTTCTTTAAGAAGATAGCTCTGAAAATAAGTATAATGAAGATAATAGCATTAAATTCTTCCCAAATACTCCACAATGCTTTGAACAGGACTATTATTTTCCCCTCCTCCTTCCTCCCCTGCTTCCTTCCTTTTTCTTTCAGAGGTTAGCAAGTGTTATGGAGGTGTTAAGGACATGGTGGCACCAAACTGAGACTTACTTCTTGATGTAATAGAAAACATTTAAAAAATAATTGATAAGGGAGTAATTTTCTGATGGTGTGATTCAATGGGATTTAATATTGTATATCACCTAATATCACCTCTCATTTTAAGTATGTGCTCCACAGTTTGAGATTCACTGGCTTGAACTCTGAGCATTTTTGTGAAAATCTAATGAAACAATGGATTTGAATTCACTCAGCAAACGGGAAAGTTCTTTTGCATCTCTTCCCTTTGGACTAAAGAAACATCAATCCGTAACCTGGCTGTAACATTAATGACACCTCTGGCTGGTCTCCCTCCTACAGCTAATTTAGATTTTTTCCAGTATTAATTAGAAACTGTTTAGTAACTGAGAACTGAAGGTATACAAACTTCATGTGAGGTCAGGTGGAAGAGAAATCACTGGTTACACATGTGAGGAAGCACATATAATATGCTGTTTACGCTTCTGATGATGAGAGCTGTCAACAGCTCTTTATGCAACACATACCTATGTGCTGTGGACTCCATTGAGACAAAACAAATGGGGGTTCTAACCTCGGAGAGCTCAAAGTTTTGCAGAGACTAACTGGGACTCAAGACCAGTGTTAGTCTTGTCAAGACCTTGCTAGAGAAGTGTTGAATTATATATGGGAAATTATGAATAGCTAGACGTTTATTCATCTTTATTTTATCTCCTGCAACACAAACTGGGCCCCAGTAATGCATCAAGTACTACGGTCAGTGCTAATTATTTTGGTAGCACTCAGCTGACATATACAGAGTGCTGACTACAAGTGAGGCTCCATGGGCATCAGTGTCACACCCTCCTCACAACTGTCTGTAATTAATCCTTATTCTATAGAAAGGAAATGGAGGTACAGAGAATGCACATGCTAAATGGTCAAGTGAGATTTGAACCCTGCTTCAATTGACCCCACAATCTTAGCTGTAGCTATTAAGCCTTATTGTCTTACCCCAAAAACAAACAAATAAATTTATTCTACTCTGTAGGAGTTCCCGAGTTCCATTGCTGCCTGCCATTTTAGAAGGCATGGGCAGTGCCAAGTTCTGGAGTAATGACAAGGTGTCTGCCTTCTTCTTTAACAAGCTTTGTTGGAATCGTTCAGATGGCATTCTTAATGTTCCCCAAACCTGCTTTGTGTTTGTTTAATTATAATATAGTCTGGCACTTTGACATTTAATTTTCTTGTTTGGTTGTAATTATCTTCCATGAGAGTAAGAGCAGAGTTGGATTATATTTACTTCCTTTCTTCCTTCCTTCCTTCCTTCCTGTCTTTATTTTCCCTCCTTAGCACACAAATCTGATCATGACTGGGTGAATGACCTCAGATCAGCCTTCAGAGGAGGAGCTGTGCCTTCAGCCAGGGTCAGCCTGGTGGGAGCTAGGGAGGCTGCTCAGGCACTTCGCGGAGCAAAGAGCAGCATGGCACTGCTGTAGGTCAGCACAGAAAGCACACTGCCTCCCTCAGCCGCTGATGGTGTGGCTCAGGTCAGAGGAAAGCCTCACCAAGACAGTGGGGACTCTGCTGAGTGGTCTCTGCTCTTCTTTTCAGATAATTAGAATATTTCAAAACAATGGCAGTGATCTCTCAAGAATCTCATTTCTCTGGGATCAGTTTATATTTGGCTTCCTAGTCGTATTAGGAAAATTGCCTTCTCTTGAATCAGGACTATCCTTTAATGGATGATACAGTGTTTCAAAGAGCAGAAATGTCTTTTACTGACATACAATGTTTATGCTCACATAATGATCTGACTTGATTGCCACAACAGCCCCACAAGGGTTTTCTGTAATTTAGTTATTTGCATATGACCATTGCAATTTTCACCATATCCATTCTTATATCCAAATATATAACTCAATATTTTTCTTTCAGTGACTCTATTTTATTTAAATAAAGGTAAATGTTTTACCATACAGTTATGTTAGAATTCCACAATGTTTACAAGACAGGGTAAAAATCTGTGAGGTCCGTAAATGGACCTCATATCTCTTATCCTTTAGAATTTCCCACTGGCATGTCTGTCTTAATGACCTCAAAATGTCACTAGTTTCTGTAGCCCCCACCTCTTTCGATACTTTAGTTTACTGCTATCTAAAGAGAACCTTAGCATCATTATGATCCTATGTGATTGAAACAACTTTAAATGTACTTTTCTACGTCTTTTACATTTCTTTAGCAGCCAAAACAAAACATCCTTTCAGAATTTGGAAAATGAGAGGTGAAAGGCAGAGTGGGAAAGAAAACAGGAACACATAGTCATAGCCACAGAGGTCAAGTTGAACCACTTAACCACTGGTGGTACATCTTTCTAGGCCAAAAGAATGAGTGAGGGAAATAGGAAGAAAGGCATTATATGGTGGAGGCTATTGAGGGTATTTGGGATTTGAGATAAGAGGTTACAAAGCAGCCTTGGAGTGTGGGAGAATTGGGTGGCAGAGGGACAAAGCTACTGAGACCGACTGCTATGTGTCACAGGTTGGGTTACCTAGGAAGCAAACCCTCAGAGACCAGATTGAAGAAATGGATCAGAGAATACTTGGATCACTGGATCAACACCTGGGGAGAGCAAAGGATGGGAGCAGGCTGGGGCAGAGGAAGGAGGTGAGCTACAGCACAGTCACAGGACATATAGCAGCTGAGCTGACTCTGCTGGGAGCTCTAAAGGCAGGATGACCCTCAGAGCTCTTTCCAGCTGGGGTGAGGGGCCTGGACTTGGGTACCCATGATGAGTTATTGAATGTGGGTTGTCTGAGGAAGAGTGAGTGACTTTGAGTGAGGCAACCCTCCTCAACTAAGGTGATTCCCAGAGGAGCTGATGGCAGAGCATTCCCAGCAAGCAGTGTGACCAGAAACTGAGATCATATATGCTTTATTCCTGAATTCCTGAGGGATATCTTGAAGGCATATCACAGCATCCCCTATCCTGTGAGTTATAAACTGGACTTCATTTAATATTTTTCAAAAGCCCAAGTAAAGTTTGGAGCTCCTTCTTTTTTTTTTTTTTTTTTTTTTTGAGACAAAGTCTCACTCTGTCACCCAGGCTGGAGTGCCGTGGTACAATCTCGGCTCACTGCTACCTCCACCTCCCGGGTGCAAGCAATTCTCCTGCCTCAGCCTCCTGAACACCTGGGATTATAGGCAAGCACCACCACAGCTGGCTAATGTGTGTGTGTGTGTGTGTGTGTGTGTGTGTGTATTTTTAGTAGAGATGGGGTTTCACCATGTTGACTAGGGTGGTCTCAATCTTCTGACTTCATGATCCACCCAACTCAGCCTCCCAAAGTAGCTCATGCCTGGGATTATAGGCGTGAGTCACCACGCCCAGCCTGGAGTTCCTTTTTGAACAATGCATTTAAAGTAAGAGTGTGCAGAGACCAAGCCACATGAGGCCCCAGAAATTATTAGATTTATACTCAGAAATTTAATATTAGGCTTCCAAAGCCATTAATTGATACTTGCTCACACAAAACAAATTCCCATAAATAGGAAAAAAATGAGATGGGGGAAAGTGACTTTTGTTATATTTTCATAAAACAGTCATGCTGACTTCCAAAATTAGATCTTTTTGGACTCTACATAAGGAGATTTAGAGTTTTGGCCACATCTGGGTTTTATTTTTACCAAATTTTGATCAGCAAGAGTAAAAGTGGTGATCTGTTTGGAGTTGCTGTCAGATAAATTAGGAATAGAAGAATGTGTTTTAATGAGCCTGCTCTTGTGTGTAATGCATTATGTGACAGTATACTGTAACAAACTTGCACATCTTCCACATGTACCCCAGAACCTAAAAGTTGACACACAAAAAAAAGTGTATCGAGTGGATGGAATGAATCAAGTAACCAAAATCTACCCTAAGCATAAAAAATACCAAAACCTACCTTAAGTGTAAAAAATGGGGAAAAGAAGGAATTGTTAGGGTCAACACATCTGCAGCACAGTCTAAAATGATGTTATAACTTTAGCTTCATTCTCAGGTAGGCTCTCCCAATGATAGAAATTGGCAAACTTATCATCCCAGATTCAGTTCTGAGCAGAAAGGTGTCTCTCCTACCAGTAATTCCAGCCAACTCAGTGAGACTGATACTCTTTGGTTTTGATTGGCTCACTTGAGTCATATGCCTGTCCCTGAACCAATCACTGAGGTTGGCAGGTAAGGTATCTGCATTGACCAGGTGGGTATTATGTGCCCACCCTGAAGCTGAGACATCCCATCAGCCCCTTTGTAACCATGAAGATTGAAAATCCAGTAGGGGTGATTCCTAAGGGAAAATCAACATGCTGTCATCATAAAATGGATAAATGAATGTCAAGAACACCTGGCATGTACCATCTTTTCAGACCAAGGTGAAAATTCTGCCTCTGCCAGTTTTATTTGGCAAGTTACTTCTATTCTCTTTCCTTCACTGTTCTCACATAGAAAGTGGAGCAGATGATTCTGACTTTGCAGGATTGTTGTAAGGATAGTTGTTAATGTGTAAATAAAAGCTCTTTGGACTATAGAAGGTGCTCATTAACTAAGAACTATCATTGTAGTTAATAGCAAGCCCACTCTGGGCTCTGTGCTGGTGTTTCCACAAGTATTAACTCACTTCAGTTAGAAACCTATGAAAGCCTTTAAATTGGACCAAGCGTCTAATGACTTCCCCCTTTTCACAGGGTGTTTAATATTATCCTAGCACCATGAAGAGAAAACCAAGGGATATCTCAGCATTTTTACCCTGCACACAAATTGGGAACAAGAAAATCATTTTGTCTCTAAAGATCATGATAAACAAATGTGTTTTTGTTGCCTAATTTTGAATTTTAATCAAAAGATAGAACAGAAATAGATAGAATTCTTCAGGGTACATTTAGCAAGCCTAAATAGCAAGAACACACCTCCAAATGGTACCCAGGTGGCTGTTAAGTACATCAAAGGCAGGAAACCCAGGAAAGGACGAATGAATGTGAAATTCAAGTGTGATGCCTTTTGATGTGAGCCACTGAAAGGTTAGAGATAAATGAAAGTGTACACCTAAAAGAAAGGGATCTGAGCTGACCCCTAAAAGAAGATAGGGTGTCATCACCGACTGCTTACTGAGGACACACATCTCATCTGCTATTGTGGGGATGCAATGCCAATAGCACTATGTGAGACAAAATAGAGTCTGTTGTGCGTCTTGTGGTCAGACAGACCTGGATATGCATCCTGTTATGTGAACTTGGGAAAAATGTTTAATTCCCAGGACTTCGGGTTTCCCATTCCTTCACACATTCCCAGTAATGCTCTGGCTCCAGGCTAACTGATTTTTTTTTTAACTCTTAAAAATGCACCCCTCCTCGGGGCCTTCCCCCACATTGTTCCTTTGGCCTGGAATGCTCATCTCTAACTTCGCTGGCTACTCAGCCAAGGCCTCCTCCTTCCTGGAAGCTGTCTTTGCTTTCCTGTATTGGTTGTGCCTTCATAGCCCACTCAACTCCTCCAGAGCCCCCTGTGCTCTTCTTTGCATCTGTTGTTAGACCATTAGCCCCACGCAGCTGGAAATCACTCTATGATCCCAGTTGGATACTCAATGCCAAGAATAGTACAGGGCCGTAGTAAGTCCTCGATATTTGTTTAATGAATTAGTCATCATCAAAATAAGGTATACTGCATTTCATCATGACTCAATTCCTTCTTAATAATAACCTTTGACCTGTTTACACAGGAAGACATTTAGGGATAGCTCTTCCTGGAAACCTCTCTATCTTTATTCAGAGCCTTAGCCAGACTTAAGAATGGAGCTATCTACCACTCATCCTTCCTGGTCCCTCCCTGGGGGCCCACTCACCCTAGAACACTGCTGAATCTGCCTCACTGTAACATAGGAAGTCCATAAAATTTGCACCAATGTGTTTCTGTGACTCTAAGTTTCATATAGCCATTTATTTTGGCTTCCAAAGGATGTTCATATCTTAGTCAAATAATGGGCATCCACTGAGCCTGAACTTTGTGCCTTTCCCTGGTTGAAGGAATCTGTGCTTACCATTGTCTGAATTTGAAAAGTTGTCTTTCCAAATGTCATTTGTATCAATAGCACCATAAGCATCCACTACCATATAGTGAGCACTTATTGTGTGTGCTGCATACCAATCCTTGCTAACACCTATGAGAATTATGTGCCACACACAAAATATATACATGTATGATACATACCTATTGACTCAATTGTCGTAGGTATGATACATACTATACTCAGTATCCATAGATATGATACATACCTATTGAAGACAACCCTATAAGATTGGCAGAATTATTACCTCTCATAAAATGAGAAAATTGAGACAAAGGAAGATTTTGCTGGCTCTGATCATATAGGAAGATAGTGGCAGAGCTGAGAGGTGAACCCAGATGACTGGGTTTGGAGTCTGCTCACTTAACTCCTGTGCTAACCCCATTTTATAGAAGAGGATACTGAGCTTATGAAAGTAATTGTATGTACCCATGTCTCGTGGCTAGTAAACAGCAGAAGCAAAATAATAATTCAGATGTGCTTTACTCTAGTGATTTGGTTCTTAATGACCAGATCCCATTGCCTCTTCCTAAGCTGTGCAACCTCTTCTCAGACGTGAGCAGTGAGCCAGCCTTCTAAGTGTGAGCTTGTATATAAGTAATCTTCAACTCTGTTAGGACTAGCAACTCCGCCACCTAACTAAAATGCATTATAAATAATTAATATTTGTGCAATGATACATTTATTATGAAAAAGAGAAAACATGAGAATTAGTCCCAGAAATGCCACCACACATCCTTCCTTCTTTAAGGTCGTGCATTAGTATACTCAAGGTGGAATATTAAGTTGCCTAATTCCAGGCAGTAAGAGTTAGGTTTTCAGAAATGATACTTCTCTCTGGTTTCAGAGGCAAAAGTCAAATAGATTCTCAGGTTATGTCATTGTACACAAACTTCAAATTATCATTTTCTGTCCCACATTTGCTCAATAAGAGGAATGACCATACACACAAAAGAACCTCTAAAATAAGACTACTCATAATCCTTGACATCTAGTGTGTGTGTGCTTTGTTTATGGAATTGTGTTATCTTTCTCACCCACATGAGTATCACCTGGGAAATAGAGCTGCATCCTCATTAGGCTGCTGTGAGAATCCAGGGAAATAATGTATGGGGAAGGTGCTTTGAAAACTGCAAAGTGCTGAACACATAGAAAGCAGTATTGTCATTATTGTTTCTGGAATTCAGTTATACTCCAGATGCCTGACGGTTCAGCCTTAATATCCAGCTCAAAGGGAAACTGTCATTTTTTTTTCTGGAAGGAGGTAATGAGCTAGGTCTCCATTTTCTTACTGGAGAATGCTATCACCCAGTAAGACACACTTTCTTTATTATTATTATTATTATTATTATAGTTAACTTTTATTTACACAAGTGATTTTGGATAAATTATTTTGGAAAAAACTGCCCTGAAGGATCAAAGGTAAATCTCTAGTTTTCTCGATTCACACCCTGATTCCCACCTGCCTGCCTTTCTCGGGGCAAGGAATATACTTACTCCAGTGGTGTATTATGATTCTTCTATATATTTTTTTCCCATTTCGGTGCATACATATGGCCCTGGAAAACTAAATGATATGGATGGGAGTCTCAAGCATACATGATAGCATCCCCTACCAATTTTTCTACAACTTGGACTCAACCATAAGTCACTGAAAAACATGTTTTCTTTATGTGTTTGTTACTTCCACACCTAAAGCACTCACTGGAAAAGTTGCATGGTATTGCACAGGATCAAACACACCAAAACTTATTTTTTCTCTTCCTCCACTGATGAATATCTGAGTTATTTTACTTTTTTCCTATATCACAAATAAGGCTAAAATAAAGTCTTATACATGTCTCCTTGTGCATGTATGTGAGGGTTATTCTAGGGTAAATACTAAAAAGTACAATTAGTGAGTCACAGAGTACATAGGTCTCCAAAGTAGCTGCTTATTTTATATGTATTCTTTTCATTAGTGTTGGAGTGTTGAAGAATGACTATTTCATTTTCCTTCTCTTTTTTCCCTTCCTTCCTTCCTTCCTTCCTTCCTTCCTTCCTTCCTTCCTTCCTTTCGTCTCTCTACCACACTCTGCCAATGTTTTTTGTTTGTTTGTTGTTTTGTTTTGAAGATGGGGATCTCACTATGTTGCGCAGGGTGGTCTTGAACTCCTGGCCTCAAGCAATCCTCCCACCTCAGCCTCTCAAAGTACTGGGATTACAGGTGTGAGCCGCAGTGGCTTGTTTCTCAATATTGTCATGGAACTTTAGTCAAACTTCATGTTTGTTAATCTAGTGAGTAATAGATGGTATTCTCTTGCTGCCTCATTGTTGGAGAGACATTTCTGTTCATATCTTTTGTTTGTCTACTGAACATTTTCTTTTTGTTATTGACTTGTAGTAGTTATTTACATACTGTAGTTATTCACTTTTATTACAAATATTTTATAAGCAGATATGTTTTAAATCTATTTTCCCTGTCAGAATGTAATCTCCCAAAGTCAGGATTGTATTTATTTTAGCCAATATTTACCCCCCCAAGATCATAGGACTAATATATAGTAGATACAGAATAAATAGTTGCTCAACTTCCAAATGAGCTTTGGAATAGGACAGACCTGCATTCAAATCTTAGCTCTTCTCCTTTCTTACCTATGTGACCTTGAACAAGTCTCTTAACCTCTTTTAATCTAACTTTCCTTGACTATAATACATTTTGTAATTCTATTTTCTGCTCATTCTTCCTTTTTAAGATGATATCAGAGCCTAACTTCAATCTTACTCACTCTAATCCAGAAATTGTTGTATTTTAAATCTGATTTTGGCTCTTCCAAGGGATTACTACTAGAAATATCAGAAAGCTCTGCTCACGATGCGGTTGTCCTGGTTTGGTCCCTAAGCACAGACATTAAATGAAACTCTAAATGTACTTAACATTTTGTATTTGCTTTCTTAAGAATCTGGCAATTTCATCTGCATTTTTTCCTTCAAAATGGCAAAATCTGTTACCTTTTCAACAAATAGCTCTCAACTTTTCTAGATCAGAGGCGTCATTCAGCTTTCTTCCAAGAAATAAATGCTCCCCAGATATCCCTAAGCAGTAAGTATGCTAAATTGCTGTAGGCCACACTGCCAAGATACAACCAGACAAAGCTAAAGCACTAGTCACATTTGATTCAGAATCATTTCTCCAGAATTTTAGCTCTGAGAGAATACAAATATGTTCAGAGAAGCAAAAATACCTTAAGTAATTATTCTTTTAGAAAATTTTCTTACTAAAAGCAAATATTAACTACTAAAGGAATACTGAGTATTAGTATCAGATAAAGTTTGCAATTATCTCATATTTATAGGGCATAATTTATCTAATGAAATCTTCAGTATAAACAGATACATCCATCAAAATATACTTATTATGCATCTACTAATCTATACCACCATATGAAAAGCAGTGTGCTCCCCTAACTCACACATGGTAGATAGTAATAGGTTTAAAAGCCCTAAAATAGACTTGCTTCAGGGCCTGACTACTGATCATTAAACAATTCCAGTGTTTTAGGAAAAAAAACATACCAGTTTCTAGTTTCTGGCTCCAGTTTCCATGTTTTTCAGGGAGAAAGCTGTTGGATAGCTATTCTTCTCTGCCTAAACCAAAAGGTTATTGGAAATAATATTACCAAATGCAGTTTACACATTGATTCTTGCCTCTACTGAATTATTCCTTATAAGAAATCTTGAGAAGTGGACATAAATCTTTTTATGACTCTTTATGTGAATTTATCCTACTGATTTTAGTGTGGCTGGCAAAATATGTGTAGTAATAATAACAGTAACAAAAATGCTAGCTCTGTTGATTCAGTAATTGCTGTGTGCCAGGCACTGTGCTAAGCACTTTATACACAGTATCCTACCTGAAACTCATAACAATCCTGTGAGGCAAATACTATAATTATGTATATTTTCAAATAGACATGATGAGGTTCAGAGAATCAGAGAGGCTAAGTAAGATACCTAAGGTCACACAGCTCACCCTATGTGTGCTAGTGCTGTCTTCCCATTACATGTGAGGTAATAGTAATAAGTAGCTATGATAGATAACAAACCTTGAATGTTTAATATATGCCAAGTATTGTATGTATATACATATTATATGTATGTTAGCTATTTCAGTGTACATAGCTTTATCACTATAACTTTATCTGCATTCGGTATCATACTTAAATGTTCTTTTTTTTTCTCATGTGGTGGGTACAAAGTCATTCCTTGGGATTTTACATTTTTCCTTTTTTGAGGGATTTAAAAGTTCTAAAACATTCCATTTTACTTAAGCTCTTTACCTCAAATTCTTCATTTCTTTTGAAGATTAAATGAAAAAGAACATGGAAAGGATTCAAAGCAATGGCTAGCCCATGGAAAGCAGCCTAATCATGTTAGCTGTTACCTAATAATAACCACACAGGCACAACCAACATCCATGGTTGAACTCTTGATCAGACAGAAAACAGCTATGATGTGTTATAAACTTACTTCCTTGGAGTGATTTCCCCTGCACATTGCATAGTCTTTTGCATGATATCCGCTCCACAATTAATTCTGGAGTTGGTATGCCCTCACTATAAAAGGACTCTCTAATTGTCCTTCAAATCAGTGATTCATCCATATCACAAGGTTCCTCAAGATCTTGCTTTTTGGAAAAGCTATTAGCCTAAAAATGAAACTTCAAGAGCTCCCTTTCTGACAAAACGAGTTTTGTAGAAGTGAAACCTGAGGAAGAAGACTATAAAATCAACTCTGTGAGCAAGTCAATATCCCATGCCTAGGGGGAGGAAGGAGGGGAGACGTTTTCAGTCACTCTTTCCCAAGGTATCCTAAATCAGTATCCCTGTCAGAAATAATATTAGTTCAGATATCACCTCTCTTTTAGCCAACATCTTCAGCTGCTAGATTGATAACATCCTTTTTCTTAACGTGTCAAGAACACTCCTGGATAAATCTCTGGGCTATCAGGTCTTTAGATGGAAAAGATGTATGATGGAGGCCTGAGGTCTTCCTTCAGCTCAGGGACCATCAATACTTAAAATCTGATGTAGACACAAACTGTAGCATTTAAATATTTCATGCCTGCATTTTCTTTTGTTTTATTTCCTGTGAGAACTCTGCCTATAACTTCAGGCTTCTTGAGTACTAGACAGAATAAGAGGGAACAGCCTAAAACTTTAAAAACATTAACATTAAAAATATGGGGATGGGGGAAGGGAGGAGTTAATTCAAGAAGGCTTTAGGGAGAGAGAGAAGAGAAAGTGCTGTATTGGGATGCAAAGTATCTTGGGACTATTATTAACTGAGATCTGGAACCAACCACCTAACTTGTCTTCAGAATCATAGATCGGGAAAATGGAAGAGTTGATTTAAACTGGTAGTTTTAAAACTTTGTTTAATGCAGCAGAACCCCTAAAAAATCTTAGTTGGAACTCTGGTATATAAAACAGAAATTGAGCTAATCTGATGAAAACAAAACTGAAGGGTCTAGAGTTCTACCTACTTTGCCTACCTTTCACTTATTCCCTTACTTCCTTTTTTCTCCCTAATTCCTCCCGCATTCTCCTTTTTCTGGCAGCTTCTAAGGCACTTTTGAGAAACTCTTGGACCCAGAGAATGACAGTTATAAAACCACTACATTCAGCAATTCCTGAGGTTTTACTCGCTGTGAAGTTCTATGATATCAGAAGCCAAGTCAATACTAGACCATCTAATATGGTGCAGAAGAAAGACTACCAACTTTGGCATTAGGCAGATTCAGTTTCAACCTATACCCTGCCACTGACTAGCTGTATGACTTTGAACAAATCAGTTACTTTCTCTATAAAAACCTTCATCTCATCTGAAAAATGGAGAAGATGATAGCTTCCTCAAAAAATATGATAATGGCTCATAAAAGCATTCAAGAGACATTAACTCTCTTATCTGTTGGGGCCAAAGGATTGCCTTTAAAGAAAATAAAAAGTGACATTGAGACAAATATAGAAATAGCTTTAGCAAAGAAATCATTTTAAGATATGTAAAATACTCATGACATTATGAGAAATGGAATCTCCAGTTACTCTTGCGGATGGACAGAGGATGGAAAAGCAGTCACTGTTGTAAGGTGGTGTGGTGAAGAAAAGAGGGTGAACCTTGTAGAAGAGCCTGGGCTACAAAATGATCAAGTGAATATTTTGCTTCTGGGGACATGGCTCATCCCAAGTTTGATTGTCCTTCTTGGTCTTCTGTAAATGAAGTCAACTCCTAAATTTAGAAGGGGTTTCCAATTCAAAAGATGACAAAGTGACTGCATAGATAGAGCATAAGAGCTGGTACTTGGCAGCAGTGCCTTAAAAAAGGTTAAGTTTTCAGATTTTGAATTGGAAGTAAAAGCAGATGGAATCTTAGTCTCCAATATTAAAAGCATGTTATCTAGAATGAAGAGATACACCCTTTTTATTCTCTGCAATGTCAAATGTACATAGAGACCTGTATTTGAATCTGCCACTTAAGAGTGTACTTTCAGAGGAATGTATTCAGATAACAGTAACTAAATGATGGAGGAATCTAAACCACAGTCCCTGAGGAATATCTGAGGGGACCACAGATGGTGAACTGGGAAGAAGGTAAGGGCTGGGATGTAGCTGGCTTCAGATATCTGAAGAGAAGTTGCAGTTTTTAAGGATTCTTCTGGTGCCAGCTACAGAACTGACTCCAACTGACTTAAGCAGAAGGACAGTTACTGAAAAAGTATCTGAAGCTCATGGAATTGACATGAAGGATAGAGACTCACGCTTAAAAATAGGCAGAAACTAAGACATTTATTGGGCTAGGAAGCAGGAATATATCACTGTTCTCGTGGTAGGAAAAGCTACATCAGGACCTGTGGCTAGAATGAAGGAGATGCAAAATGTTGGACTTTGCACCATTTAAGATTCAAATTCCTGCAAGAGGCCATCGGATTAGATCAGTTTTAGTCCCAGTGCCTGCTGCATTGAGGGTTTCTTAGTCCCTTCTGGCTGCTACAACAAAATACCATAAACTGAGTAGCTTGTAAACAACAGAAATGTATTTCTAAAGGTGGTCTGGAAGTCCAAAATTAAGGTGCTGGCAGATTCGGTGTCTGGTGAGTGCCCATTCCTCATAGATGGCACCTTCTTGCTGTGTCTTTCCATGGTGGAAGGGAGCTTGGGGCCTCTTGTACAAGGGTAGTAATCACACTCATGAGGGTTTTGCTCTCATGACCCAATCACCTCCCAAAAGGGAGGCTAGGTTTCAATGTATGAATCTGGGGGATACAAGCATTCAGACCGTAGCAGGTGGACCTTGCCTGTGGTAGACTAGATTATTGTGCCAATAGTTTACTCTCTCCCAAGCAACAAAATTTTACACCCACATTCTGCCATATAACTTTATAGTTCCTCCCACTGAAGCATATTTTCTTGCATCTTGTCCTTGTATTGAACCATGTAACTTTCTCTGGCTGATTGTCAATTCCTAGTCTGGACCTTAAAAGGTTTCCCCTATTTTTGCTCATTATTTTGTGGTTATGCTATTTCCATGAAAAGAAAAAATGCCTATGACAGCCTGTTGTTCAATGGAAATGAGAGTCAAATGAAGCAGAACCACATAAGTGAACCAATCCCCAACCCGTTCTGTAGAGGATGAGCAAGCTCAGCCAAGGTTAACAGAGCTATCCTCATGACCTATAGAAGCGCAAAGAAAAGAATGCTGATATTTGTGTGAAAATAAGATTTTGTGGCTCTTACACAGCTATAGCTAACTGATACATGGGCTTTCTACTTCTTATCTTCTTAGTGAGGTACAATGTGTTCATTATCTGTTGGTGCATGGCAAAATACCCCAAAATGTAACAACATAAAACAACAAGAGACATGATTATCCCACAGAGATTCTGCAGGTCGGGAGTCCAGAAGCAGCTTAGCTGGGAGAGTCTAATATGAGTTTTTGCATGAAACATTTGAGTTTTTGCTTGACATCTGAAGTCAAGATGTCAGTCACAGTTGCAGTAACTTGAAGGACTGAGTGATTTGCTTCCAACATGGGTTACTCACACCAATGGCACGTTAGAGCTGCCTGTTGGCAGAATGCCTCATTTCATTGTCACATGGCTTTCTCTACCAGCCTGCCTGTATGTCCTCAAAACATGGCAGCTGATAATCTACGCAGCAGGAAACTTCCCAAGAGAGAGATCAAGGAGGAAGCCACAGTGCCTTTTTCAAGATAACCTGGAAAGTCATACATCATTGCTGTCATGACATTCTATTCATTGATGAGTCACTGAGCTGAGCCCACACTTAAAGGGAGGGAATTAGGCTCCACCACTCAAAGACAGGAGTGTCAAAGAATTTGTGGACATATGTCAAACCTACCACAGGCAAGTACTAGGTTAACTCATCATCAAATTGAACAAAATGGGGAAGAGGTAATTTCCTAAAATGAAATAAGGATTCTGTAGTGAGGGGAAGCAGAGCAATCTAAATTAATTAAATTAGCAGTAGGGCCAGTGTGTGAAGAGGTACAGCAACACAGAATGGCTTGATACATATGATGGAAAATCCTCTGAGGGTGTCCAGAAGGAAAGCAAAATTGGCACAACAGCAACAAACAGCAGAGGCAACATGGGGGTATAGGAATTAGATGTAATACCCCAAAAAAGGGTTTTTTTAATGAAGATAACAAGAGGACCCAGCTTGAGAGGGAGGTGGTTTACAAAAACATCTCTGAGGCCTATAATGCAGGTGGGAAAAGGAAAAGAGGTAGAGATGGCATTCATGTACTCATAAAGGTATTAGAAGGAAGTCTGCAGGCAGGCTGGCGGGACGGGTAAGGGAAACAACAAAGCAAGTACCCAAGAGGACAGCTGAATTTGCTGGTGAGTGGCCTGCAGGTGTGTGTGCACTCACACCATCCACGAATCAAATAAATGCTTGATGAGAGCCATTCAGTTAAGAGCATGCGATCACTATGGTCAATTAGAAGTAAGAAGAAAAGGACAGTGATGATCATTATGTCTACTGCCGAGTAGAACTGTATAAGGTGTGGCTAAGAAGTGCCACTCCAATCACAGGACATCAGTGGTCATGTCTCCCTCCCTCCCATGCTGTTCCTAAGGACAAAGAATGAGAAGGTAGGGAGAAAACACAGAAAAACATCATTTTCTGCACACTAGCTTCCCCAGGTGATCTGTGCAGTTTTGAACGGCATTAACTGTGAACTTTTTAGAGTCGTGTGTCTAGCCCAGAGCATAAAATGAACTATGGAATCAGGTCAATGGCAGAAAAAAAAAGAGCTATTCTCTCATGAAGAGATGGCATATACCTGGTACTGTGCTTGTATTCTTGATGGACATCACTAATTGATTGCGCTTTTTTGCAGAGCCTGAATGTGGCCTTGGGAATCCTTGTGGGAATAAAAATTGTGCTCCAAACAGCTGCTACCCATCTAACGAAGTGGTAGTGCAGGATGAACCCAATTTGTCATCCCTGGGCTCAGTCTCTCTGCAAGTTGAGAAACATGAGGCCAGTAGGAGATACAGAAAGCAATGTCTTCTGCCAGAGAGATATCTAGAGAACAAAGTCTTCTCCAGTTTGCTGATCCTAAGAGAGATGCATTTCTCTCTTGAGACAAATAAGCCCCTGCTGTTCATCCTTAATTTCATATATTCAAGCCTACGTGCTCATAAATGAAGAGCAATGTTGCAGAGGAAGGAGCCCCTGCAGCCGGAAGGAGGAAGGAGGGGTTTAAAGAAGACACTTTCTAGATCAACCATTATTGACATTTTGGACTGGATAATTCTTTGGTGTGCGGCTGGTCTGTGCACTCTGGGATGTTTAGCAGCATCCCTGGCCTCTAAACATGAGGAGCACTCCCTGCAAAGTGGTGACAATCAGAAACGTCTCCAGGCATTGTCAGATGTCCCTGGGGCTTGGGGCTAAAGGTAGAAGCGGGAGAGGCCAAGTCTCCCCCAGTTGAGAACCACTGCTCTAAATGATAAAAATCAGAGGATAGAAATTCAATATGAATCCTAGTTCTCATCCCAAAAGTGAGTTAGTATTTTATAATCCAGTGTCTGTGATGACAAGAACCATAAAGGATTCTGGAAACTCTGTCCTTTTGCTATTTTATCTGGATTGACCCCTCTTTATGACAAAACCTTAAGAGGAAAAAAGGCCAGCCTATTTGTGACTGTGGGCATAGCTAGGATGACTCCAAGATGGAGGAAGCAGTGGGAGTGTGCTTTGTGGCCATTCACTGAAGGAGAGGAAAAGAGGTGAAGCCAGAGGCCTGGGCCAAGCCTGTCTTGCAAACCTTTGCTTTAGCTGTTCCCTCTGCCTGGAACTCTTTTCATTTACTGCTATATTCCCAGTTCCTGGCATAGAGTGGCAGCTGGAGGAATATTTGTTGCACAAATAATAAAGCATAGCACACTTGACAGTCATTGCAAGTGTGATGGTGATACAAATGTGGAAGTACCAGGTGCTGTGGGGGCACACAGGATGGAGAACTAAACTTTTCTGGAACATGAAGAAAGAATCTCTGGAGAAAATGTCCTGGAACACTAAGGAAGCCTTTCTAGAGATAATGACCTCAAATATGAGACCAGGGGTCTCTGGACAGGAGAAGAGACCATACAGTAAACATTAACTGAGAGAGAATGTTTATATATATTATTGTGTCTATAGTTTACTCCTTCCCAAGTAACATAATTTTACATCCACATTCTGCCATATAACTCTGTAGTTCCTCCCACTGAAGCATATTTTCTCGTATCTTGTCTTTGTATTCAACCAAATAACATGCTCTGGCTGATTGAAGGAGGTAGAAGTGAAAGTGTTGTCAGTTCCTAGTCTGGACTATGGATTTGCCTAAATGAATTGCCTAAATGTTGCATAAATGGATTTGAAAAGAACGTTAAATAATAGAGTCCACAAACTCTTGGTTGAATGCTGTGTTACTACATTACTGAATTACTGTTTGATATATATATATACACACACGCGCGCGCACACACACACATGCACACACATTCTCATACATATGTATACACACACACACACAAACAGAGAGAGAGGATGAGACAGAGGCATATTTAATCCTCACAATAACCCCATGAAGTGGGTACATTTGTTGGATACCATCCTCATTTAACAAATGAGACAGCACAAGAACTCAGAACCTAAGCTAATGTGCTCTAGGTCATACTTGCAGTATGGAGAGCTGAGACATGCAATTCGAGGTTCTAGCCTCAGGCCCTCAACCATTACAATAGTGAAAGAAGACAGAGGGGTAGCATAGTCAAAGCCACAGAGGTGAGAGAGAACATGCTGTTGGGGAACTGGAAGGAGACCAGGATGTAGCCTGAGAGAGAACAAGGAAGAGGGTAGCAAATGATGAAGTAAGCCAGAGAGAAAGGAGCCGGATCAAGGGAGGCCTCATCAAAAGACTGTGCACTGAGAGACTCTGGGAGCCATCCTTGATCAACCACAACACCTACCTTGGATATAAACATCAGCATTCCTGTCACATGTAGGGTGGATTTAATTTCATATGACTGGGTTCAATTTATCAGTTGATAATATTTAGAAAGGTGTCCACGTTAGCTGCCCTACCTCCAACCACCATTTACTGGAGAACAAAAACACAGCCCAGGTGTTTAGGATCCTGGTTTGTTTTATGTTTTGAAGAGAAGGCAACAGAGCATTCTTTTTATCCTGGAATAGATGGTTTGTCCAGCTGTAGATGCTGTAGAAAGGAAGCTGAATGTTAATTAGATGTCAACAATAATTATGGTGATTACGTTTTTTGAATAGCTATTGAGAATAGCTTGATCCACATCTAGAATGTGATGTGAATGACATTTTAATAGTTTTTAAAAGAAAAAGACAGCAGCCTGTTACTAAGGAAATTACAGTGAATAGAATTATAGTAAAATAGATTTCTTAACAAAGAACTACAACAATGATAATAGTCTCACATGAATTATGTAGTATATATTAAGGAAAATCATAAAAAAAGTTTTGAGACAGGATCCCTTATTTAAAAGAAAATCAGTTATCAATTATCTTAAAGCTTTGCCTCAAGGTTTCAGTGGAACATTTTAAGCTGTAAGTATCTTTCTGATTTTCCTTAGAACTGGGTCAGACTGTCATTTTTATAAACTATCATTTCAATGAAATTTTAATTACATGCTTTTTATTCACTACAGAGACCCTGTGCTTCACATAACCTGTAAGATCATGATCATTCTACTTTATATTTTAATTATATTTATTTTCAAATAAAAATCATAATTCAGAGTGTTAATATTTGTTAGATATTTATCCTGTTTTTATTTTGAAAGTACTCTCCTTTTAATACAAGCAATTGCCACCTGATTATTTAAATAGAATATCTGCTTCATTTATTTAACACATTTCACATAAATCTCAGGGGTTAGGCAAAATTAACCTCCCCTCTCAAGCTGGAATTTAAAAGTCTGCAAAAGGGAGTGGCATTGCACTAACTCTATGTAGTCAGAAATTACCAGCCAGCAGTGTAGGTGAACATATGATCATTTATTTGGTCACTTATTCAACAAACATTTGTTGAGTACTTACTGTGTGTCACATATGATGAGAACCAAGCATATGCAATAATCCATACCATTATTTGGTGACAGTCCTAAGGAACAGGACATCAGTTTTACTGGCTCCCTACCTCCAGCTACTCCAGTCTAGGCAATCTCTGTCCTTCCCTTCTCTGAGGGTGGGTTTAGAAAGCAGCTTTTAAAAAAAACCCACCAATGCCCTGTGTACTTGTCAGGACCAACATCCCTGTATTTTCAGTGAGATTTGTTCTTTCTGTTGTAGAAAAAAACATTGGCTTGAGGTAAGAAACGTAACAAAGAAGGAAGAAATCAAATAATGAACACTTAAGCATGGGCTTGGTATTCAGTACATGCTTTACTTTTATTCATTCAATTGAGAAGCATGGCTGCATGCAGTGATGAACAAGCTGGACTCAGTTTCTCTCTGTAGCTGTCTATGGAAAGGGGCTTCAGAATTCAATGGGAAAACAGTAAACCACGTGATAAGTGGTCTAACAGAAGAAATACATGAGGCTATAAAACCACAAGGAAAACACACAACACAGGTTAAGGAAACCTTCTCCAAAGAAATGTTCTACAAACTGATAGGAAACTTGTACCAAATGCTGAGGTAAGGCAAGAGTGATCAGAAAAGCACAGAAGGCTGTGTGCTCTCCACTCCTTCAAGGAAGTGTAAATTGCTCTGTATGGCTAGATCACAAAGGATGGAGGAGGCCCTGTTTTGTGTTGAGGCTACAGACATAGATGAGACCCAGACAGCACAGGACTCACGGACTGTGTTAAAGAAAGAACTTAATCATAAGAGCAGTAGGAAGCAGGTGAAAGGTGTTGACCAAGAGAGTGAGATGATCATATTAATGCCTGAAACAGACCCTTCAGGCTGCCATGTGGACAGTGGTATGGAAGAAGCAAGGCTGGGAGAGCAGTTAGAAGACTATTGCAAGATTCTGAGTCAGAGATGGGGTGGCACATGCCAGAGGATAGAAGAGCATAAATGGATTTGTAAAGAACATTAAATAATAGAATCCACAAAGCCTTGCTTGAATGCTGTGTTACTGGAAAACATGTCAATGTGCTGATTCCAATACAAATAACAACGTAGTAACAATGGTGCAAATAACAGCACTGGTTGGACATTTTCTCTATGATAGGCACTCAATCATTGCTTCTCATTTAACCTTCACAACACTACCTGGAGATGGGTATATTCAATTTATTCTTACTGTCCTGTAGAGAGGACATCAAGGATCAGAAAAGTTGAATTTCTTGCCCAGGATCACATTACCAGAAGGTGGCAGAGCTGGGATTTGGGCACTGACAGTCTGACTACAAAGCCTGTGTTCTCGCTGGAAATCAATGTCAGAGAACAATAATAATATAAGTATAACATTCAAGTCTTGAGGTGCGTGGGTTTAGAAAGCAGCTTTAAAAAAAAAAGAAACCCACCAATGCCCTGTGTACTTGTCAGGACCAACATCCCTATATTTTCAGTGAGGTTTGTTCTTTTTGTTGTAGAAAAAAAACATTGGCTTGGGGTAAGAAACGTAAAAAGAAGGAAGAAATCAAATAATGAACACTTAAGCATGGGCTAGGTATTTAGTACATGCTTTATTTTATTTATCACTGTGCCAGGTTTAGGGAATGTATTATTTTAATCTTCCAAAACCCTAGAAAGTAGGTGATATGATTCCATTTTTTTAAAAATTAAGAACCTAGACTGAGAAAGATTTTGCTTTATGTCCAAGGTCATTCAGTTAGGACAGGCGAGAGCCGAACCTGACTCTGATTCTCTCTCCGTGGCACATTACTGCCTGTCAAAGAGGAAAAGAAGACAGAGACACACAAGGCAGGTAGGCATTTGGTCAGAAAGAAACAAAAATTCCCAAAGTGGAAAAGACAAAGGAAAGCTTTATTGGGTGTAGAATTTGGAGCTGAGCAATCTTACAAAGAGGTCTCATTAGAGTAACAGAAAAAGTCTCTTGTCTTGACAATGTTGCCTAGTTCCTTGATGGCAGAAATGTGTTCTGTTAACTTCAGAGGCCCACACTGAATGAGAAGTCATGACCAAAACGTAAGTTCCAGTCTAGAAATTTTTACTGCTGATAGAAGAGTTTTGGTGCCCTTTGGATGGCCACAGATTGGTCCATGTTGACTAATTGAGAATCTAAAGAATATTAACTTGCCTCTGAACTTTCTTGGACTTTATAATACCTTGAGCTCATGCTCTACCTGTCCTTGTCCCAGGACCTTATAATTGGAGGATTGAAAATATCTAACAGGTAACAAAACCCAGACAGTTTAAATGATTTATTTACTTCCCTGGATCACACATGTACCTGGTGGTCAAACTTGCACAAAGGTATTTCCATTGCATCTTTTCCATGGAGAAATCCCATGAGCAGCTTAGGACAGCAGTAATAATGAACCATTACAGCATAGACCAGGATTGGCTCCAGAGTGGTAACACAGTGTCCAATTGACTTCTTTATCCCTGTTGTCAACATAGTGCTTAATTTACAGCAAGGTCAAAAAAATGCTTGAATGGATGAAGGATTACATGAGTTATGAACAACTTACCTTTGTATAATAAGGGAGAAATGTAGTATAACGGTCAAATCTGAGGATGCGGAAATCAGCCAATCTGGATTGAAATCATCCTAGCTTCCTGTTTGACATTTCTCTCTTGACTTTGATTTTCTTATTTATAAAATGGAAATAATGCTATTGTAAGATATTCCATTTAAAGTGTTTAATAGGACCTGACAAGGAGTAAATGCTCAATACGTCTTAGCTGTTACTTATTTGTCAGCATTAATATCATACAAATTAAATGCCTTCTTTGTAATCATGCATGTTTTTTCAACCATATCTTTGCTCAAGGAAAAAAATATATCATGTCAAAATTATCCCCTTGAGAGGTGGATCCAGGAGTGCAATTTTGTCTTGTTGGAGAGCAAGACAAATGGTGGGGTACGTAGAAAGAGTACTCAGAAGTTAGACTGTAACCCAGAATAGGTATCTCTGTTTTCCCACCCAAGTACAGATGCTAGGGCTCTCACTTCAACAGTACCATGCTGATATCAACTGCCTTTCTGAAGATTACAGTACCTCGAGACATTTGAAAGGAATTCTAATGTCCAGTTGTGTTGGGGCTTGGCAGAGATACTGGACACACTAGGGCCATCTTTCTATTGAATGATTCACAGGCATCTTTAGAAAACTAGCTAGCATGGTTCCTCAATATGGTGATATGTAGTGCTTTCCCTACTGGCAGTGGAAATCTGTAGGCTTTGGCTTGGCTTTTCCTTGGCTGCTATATTAGTCAGGATTCTCCAGATAAACAGAACCAATAGGAGATAGAGAGATAGATAGATAGATAGATAGATAGATAGATAGATAGATAGATAGATGAAAGGAGACTTGTTATGGGGATCAGCACATGTGATCATGGAGGCTGATGAGTTCCACAGCATGCTGTCTGCAAGCTGGAGAATGAGGGAAGCTGGTGGTGTGTCTCAATTTAAGTCTGTAGGCCTGAGAACCAGGAGAGCTGATAGTATAATTCTCAGTTCAAGGCAGAAGGCCTGAGAAACTGGGGGCCTGCTGGTGCAAGTCTTGGAGCCCAGAAGTTGGAGAACCTGGAATTCTGATACCCAAGGACAGGAGAAGAAGGGTGTCCCAGCTCCAGGAAAGAGAGTGCACATTCATCTTTCCTTTGCCTTTTTGTTTTATCTGAGCCCTCAACGGATTGGATGGTGCCTGCCCACATGGAGCGAGGAAAGATCTTCCTTACTCTGTCTACTGATTCAAATGCCAATCTTTTTTAGAAACACTGTCAGAGATATATCAAGAAGTAATGCTTTACTGGCTATCTGGGAATCCCTTAATCCACTCAAGTTGACACCTAAAGTTAACAGTTGCCCACAGTGTTTTCACAGTCTCCACACCGACTCTGCCCTCCACTTCTCTTCATGGGGTCTCTCCTTTTTAACCCCACCAACGTCTGTAGGATCTTAAGTTCTTCTACCCTCTTCCTCTCTTTTCTACCCCACCAAGCCAGGTGAACCTAGTCCTGCCTCCCTAAAGATCAATCCATCTGCAGCTTTCTTTCTTCTTGTTCCAACGTGGTCTATGGCATAAACCCTATATCCCTTGTTCATTCCTCAGGGCCTTCTATTTTCATTCTCAAAAGCCCTTTTTTCTCCTAAGTCTCCTTATATATCAAAGCTGTAGCTTTCAAAGCTTTTGCTTCTCCTGTGGGCTTTAAGAACGTATTTTAGAATTCAGAAAAACTAAACATCGATTTTTTTTTGTTCTTTTTACATTTCTACTGTAACTACATCAGTTCTCCTTGAGGCAAAGTGATGCCTCTGACTGACAGGAGGCAGGGTCATAAACAAGGATGGGAAGAAAAGCACAAAGACCGATGTTTCCAGATCACATCTTGCTGTACTGCATCCATTCACTGTGAGTCCTACTTTCAGGTTGCTGCAGGTTAATTCCCCCATTTGACTCTTGGCTGGCATTAATCCTGGACTCTGCTGTCTTGCCCCCACGAAGATGTACGATGAGGACCATGGTGGTCAAATTCTCCTAAAATTCACACTCTTTATATCATAATGCTCCTTATGAATTTCACAAAGCTTATATATTGTTCTTTAGATACGTATTGAATGTTTACTACGTGTGATTCATTGTCTTCACAACTCTATGAGGTAGATGCTATTATTGTCCTTATTTTACAGACGGGTAAACTGAAATTCAGAAAAGTTAAGGCCATCATTTCTGCTGTCCGTTATGTATTTCAAACTCTCTTTTTGAGCACTGTTCTACCCACTTGGAATTAGGTGTGCTTATATAATTTGCTTTGGTTAATAAAGTATGAGTAGAAGTGATAGACGTCACATCAGCGTGGGAGCTCTCGGAGCCAATGCACAATTCACCGTGTTCGCCTTCCATGTACCCCAGCAGTGTTCTAAAGAGTAGAAACTCCATTCACTAGCACCCTGGGAAGAGGTTTCATGGAGCAGAGCCCCATCCATTCTTTAGTGGACAAGAAAAAAAAAAAAAAACACTTTGTTGTCTCAAGCCAGTGACTTGCACATTGTTTGTTAGCACAGCTTCACCTTGCCTGTTGTGGTGAATACAGAAGTCACTCATTCATGCAATTATTTATCCATTTATTTATTCAACAGACAATTATGAACTGTCTACTGTGTGCCAGATGTGGGCTACATATTGCAAAAGCAAGATATGACACTTGTCTTTATCATCTCTGGTAACTTGTCCACCAAAATCATGAACTTAATTAAATGATGGAGTTGAGTTTCAAACTCAGGTCATTAGATTCCAGAGTTTATGCACTGAAATGTTGCTTTCTGTGATCTCAAATACAGATTTTTGAACACAGTTTATGATTGATTTTTTAAATCTTTCAGGGTCTAGGTCTGCTCTATGTCAGGCAAATAGCAGGCTAAATTCCTAATGCACTATCAGTTCAGGCGTAATGGGTAAAGCAAATTGCCAAAGGCTCATTACCAAAAGGAAGTTGAGCAAGATACCAAAATTTTGATCATGATTTATGGAGTAGGCATTGGTCATGTTTTCCATCATGTTTGTGTCTGCCTTGCATCTTTTATTTTTTATTTATTTATTTATTTATTTATTTATTTATTTATTTATTT
>NW_016806193.1:555789-560874 GCF_001698545.2 Rhinopithecus bieti
CCAGGATGGTCTCGATCTCCTGACCTCGTGATCCGCCCGTCTCGGCCTCCCAAAGTGCTGGGATTACAGGCTTGAGCCACCGCGCCCGGCCGCCTTGCATCTTTTAAATACCCTATTATGTTTTACAGAATTTTCCAATTGATGGGTTTCCAAAGTGGGAGCCTAAAAACTCACTTCCAGCCTCCTTTGAAGCTAGAACACATGCATGTGACCATCCTCCACCAGTCAGGGTCACCCCCACTAGACTTCAGTTCAGAAATGAGTAATCTGAGGAAAAATGCTTACACTGGGATCTACTTAGCTGGTGAGGGGCAGCAGAAGCCCCTGACTTTGGGGAGGACAGTGACGGTTGGGTTGAGTGCCTGGCTCATGAGGCTGCAGTGTGAACAGGAACTTGTTCAATAGTACCAATGGCAGGGCAGCAGCATTCATCTTGTTAGGCTAGTTTTGGAGCATAATTTGGGGCATTATTCCTAGAAATTTGGCATTAAGCGCAATTCTCTAAACTTCCCAATATCTTTTAACTATTCACTATTCTTTAATGAACTTGTTTTCTGCTTAATGAACTGCAGTCAACTTCTGCTTCTTTAAGTAAAAACCCGAACCAATGCAATGTGGAAACTGAATCAAAAGTTTCAAGCCAGATCCTGGGTAAAGAGAACAACAAATGACTAACGTAAGGGTGTGTGAGTGGGTAGAGAATTAAAGTCTGAGGAGTCTGAGGTCAAAGGTGGTAAGGCTTGAAAAGGAGGTGAGCTTCAGTTCTACCTTGAACATATTGGTGTGGGCAGCATGTTTCTGCTGGCCTATGTCCTCTTAGATCTGTTCGTGCAGTCATTCAATGAATATTTATAGAGCACATACTGCTTGCCTGGCTCCATGCTAGGCAGTGGTGGATATAATAATGGATCAGTCAGGCATCATCTCAGTTCTCATACTAGCTAATAGTTTTATATAATGGGAAGGCTGATCATACCAATGGACAAATATATATTACTACAAACTGATAATAAAGGAAAGTTATATACACATAACAACCAAGTGTGGGAGGTCAGAGATGCCTTCCTGAGGAAGTGATTTTGCAGTTGAGATTTGAAGGCCAAGAGACAACCAGGGGTGAAAGAGAGCAGAAGAGTATTCCAGGAGACATAAACAGCATGTTCAAAGACCCTAGAGATAGAGTAAACATGGCACATTTGAAGAACTGCAAAGTTGATGAACTTGAAGTGAAGAGAAGCGGGAAGAATGGAATAAGATCTGACTTTGGTGGTACTGGGGAGTCAGGGAAGAATATGCAGAGTCTTGAAGACCTATTAAGGATTTTGATATTTTTTCCTAAAATCTATAGGAGGCTATCAAAGAGTTTTAAGCCCTGTGGTAACACTGTCAGATGTGCATTCTAAAATGCCATTTTGACCAAAGTAGGAACAGTGGATGGGATAGGGGAATGGAATAAATTCAAGAAAGTTACTAAGGAGGCGACTGTGATAGTGTAGGCCAAGAGTGGATTACTAGATCAGGATACAGAACTGGCAAGAGAGATGAAGCAGAGTAGAGTAGATTGGAGATAGAGTTAGTAGGCAAATCAATGGAACTTCTCAATAAGTTAGATATAGAATGGGTGGTGACTGGCTTTTCTGATAGACAACTGATGCAAGGACCACTGGAAGAGTATCAGATTTGGCAGCAAAAGAGTGAGAATAGTGTCTTCAGGTCTGGCACATACTGAGACTGGGGTGTCTTTGAAGCATTCAAGAGAAAACAAAAGTAGACAGATATAAGGGTCTGAAGTTTCGGGAAGAGTATTGCACTCAAAATGTTTCTTTAGTGATCTTAAGAGCAGGATTCTGCTGAAGCTAGAATCTGACCAAATCCAGACTGATAAACTCGTTTAGAACATTCATCTATTTATTCCAGATCTTTTATCAAGCATCTGCCTTGCACCAAGCACTGTTGATACAAATCAAGAGAAGGACATGGACATAGAGGAGTTTATCGTATAGCTGAGAAATGTAAAAGTCAATACACAAACAACAAACTAAGTAATGAAGGTGTGTAGAGGGTTCTTTTAAAAGGCAAATATTGTAGGGTAGATTTTAGGGTTGAGGTGCAGGGATGAGTTCTGTTCTAGGAAGGGAAGACAATAATGCGAAGACTTAGTGTCATGGAAGCATGCACTGTTTTGAGGAATCATCAATATTAAATTTGGCTGAAGGAAGAGAATTAGAAACTGAGAAGTATTAAAAGATAAAGCCAGAGATGTAGGCAGAAGGCTGGAATCAGCAATCCTATAAACCTTTTGAACCTGAACCTGAAGATTGCCAGATGCCACTGAAGCATTTCATGCAAGGGGAGAATAGGATCAGATTTGTGTTTTAGGTAGATAACTTTGCTGGAGTCGTGGTGGATGGATTTAATAAGAGATCTGAGAAATATCACTCAAATTCCAAACTTGTTATCTGCATCTTTTTAGTAGGTGGATTTTATGTTTATTAGTGCTTTTAGGGTTCCAAGTGTTCATGTCATTATCTTATCTCATTTGAAGCACGACAATTGAAAAATACACAAATCAGTGTACCATTATACTTTATTCTTTTTATGGTTAAATTAGATAACGATCAAAAAATGGCATTAGCTTGCTCACTTGTTAGAAACCATAAAATAACCTTCCTCGTTAAAAAAACATTTTTCCATCACAAAGCAAATTTGGAACAAGGTACAGTGTGTCTTTAATCTCTCTTTAATTGATGCATATTGCTTTTTATCATATTCCATGACTCACCATGTTTTGACTATAGCTGACTTGAACTGTGGCAGTCTCTCACCTTTTTGCCACAGTTTGCTACAGGCTAACAGGCCAGTGAGACTATTAACGTAAAAGTTAAGATTTGTTTGGTCTTAAGTTAAATAATGAGTAGATAATTGAGAAAGAATTCTAAAGAGGAGCCCCTGAAGGCTTATGTAATGGTTTATTTGATCCACATAAAAAGCGAGATAGGAAATCAAGTTTCTCCTAGTTAGACAAAAGCTATTTTATTTTCCTTCATTAACATGAGTGATGAGAACAAAAATCAAGAAAAGACCCTTAGAACAAATAATGCCTCAAATACCACTTTGGCAGAGAGCAGTTATGCTAAGCTAGAACTTTAAATAGCAACACTCTGGATACTTTTGGCTTACCCCATTGAAATCACTATGAGCTATTGTTTTATTGTCTGCTGTTACATGTAAGTTGCTGGCAGCTGCTGATGGTGATTGCTCCTTGGGAAAGAGGAAGGGGAAAGAAAGATCCCTTACCAACTGTGCCCAGATGTGAACCATGCTGCCCAGATGTGAAAGGCTCCACTGCCCTAGAAGGATAACGGAGGAGTTGAACATTAACAAAAGAAATTATGTTTTAGAACCCAAGAGCTGAAGTATACTCAAATTAGGAGCCTTTCTCCATTTATTTTCTTACTAACAGTTCAGTGCGAGTATAAGAAACCCTAAAAGGAGAAAAAATATATATATATTATATATATATATACATATATATATAGAGAGAGAGATCTGAAATAAAAACAAAGGCCCTAGGTTGTTCTCTCTCAGGCAGTAGCTTGAGTATCTTGATTGACAACCTCTGTTTTGAAGCCAATATTGTGAATAAAATAATGATTCTTATGTGGGAAGAAAGGCAAAAAAGACTTACAGTGATTTAATAACAGCTTTCTGCTGGCTAGATATCTGAAAACTTAAAATGTAGTTGACAGTAATTAGTTTCGTGGGTTTTCTTCTTAAAAACATAAAACATTAAATATCTTTTGAAAAAAACCTCACACACAATAGGGGTCCATCTGATGGATTTCTTAGTTTTTGGAGTTTTATTAGGTTGCAAATATGTCACTTCAGCCTTGGTTTCAAGTCTATTGACTTTGTAGAAATGTAAAAAAGGACTTCCTGCCACAAATGGGCTGTCTTCTTCAGCATGAAAACAGTGACAGTGAGATGTCAACAATACTGCAACAAACCTATCTTTGTCTTTTCATTATTGCAATTCAGAAATATTGTGAATATTCAGATTGATTGCAAATACTTTCAGAAACAACCTTCACTAACAAAAAGATAGGAAAATTTTTCCACTAAATATTTTGAATCGATCAAAATCAAATCCACCTGCTACTGGCTGTTTTTCTTAAAGCTAAAAGAAAATTTATTTGGAGGAGGAGAATATGTAAGTCTCATTACCAACTGTCTATATAAACTGAAGTTTTTCAGCCTATATAGATCCCAATGACAATGAATGTCATTTGCACATATAATGAAGTTAATTAGCCAATATGTTTATGCTCAAGTCTTCTCCTTATATACATATGTATATTTTGAAACTTACCACTTTCTAAGTTACAGTATGGTCATTTGTGTACTTTCCTTTTATCTCTAAACAGAGCAAAATTTTCTAAACTCAGGAATGTGCTACTGCAAGCTTTTACTGGCTCACCAGAGCCCATTGTTAAATTTTCAAGGCTTTTAAGCTTGAAAGCTTTGCAAAGTAATCAGGCAGTGTAAGTGATGGCAAACCCCCTGGATACACATCAAGGCTTTTATAAGCCAGTTGTTAAATATGTTCACTATTAAAAATTAAATTACATAAGCTTAAAATTGAATGAGCTATAACAAAAAATCATAAATGCTGAAAATATATTATTTATGAGTTATTTTACTACTTTTTACTGTTATCTATGCTCTTGCAGTTCTTTATGCATATTGTATCTTCAAGGTTAAAATACTATAAAATGGTGTGCTCTTATACATCCTCTCACAACACTGCATTCAACAACAGAATGCTGGTAGCTCAAAATCAGTCAGGGTGAGAGTATTTACATCATGGAAATAGGCAAATGCCATAAATTAAAATTTGCTTTATTGTTTTAATTATCTAGACCAGAGATTGGCAAATCTGGACCAAAATTTGGCCCAAAAGCCAAATCCTGTCTCAGAATTAAGAATTTTGAAAAACAAAACTCCGAAACTATGATTTAAAAATGGAATATACCTTTATAATTTCCAGTCTAGGAGGAATTTCTTAAAACAAATAATAAAAGCAAA
>NW_016806193.1:562052-571347 GCF_001698545.2 Rhinopithecus bieti
CATATATATATAGAGAGAGAGATCTGAAATAAAACAAAGGCCCTAGGTTGTTCTCTCTCAGGCAGTAGCTTGAGTATCTTGATTGACAACCTCTGTTTTGAAGCCAATATTGTGAATAAAATAATGATTCTTATGTGGGAAGAAAGGCAAAAAAGACTTACAGTGATTTAATAACAGCTTTCTGCTGGCTAGATATCTGAAAACTTAAAATGTAGTTGACAGTAATTAGTTTCGTGGGTTTTCTTCTTAAAACATAAAACATTAAATATCTTTTGAAAAAAACCTCACACACAATAGGGGTCCATCTGATGGATTTCTTAGTTTTGGAGTTTTATTAGGTTGCAAATATGTCACTTCAGCCTTGGTTTCAAGTCTATTGACTTTGTAGAAATGTAAAAAAGGACTTCCTGCCACAAATGGGCTGTCTTCTTCAGCATGAAAACAGTGACAGTGAGATGTCAACAATACTGCAACAAACCTATCTTTGTCTTTTCATTATTGCAATTCAGAAATATTGTGAATATTCAGATTGATTGCAAATACTTTCAGAAACAACCTTCACTAACAAAAGATAGGAAAATTTTCCACTAAATATTTTGAATCGATCAAAATCAAATCCACCTGCTACTGGCTGTTTTCTTAAAGCTAAAAGAAAATTTATTTGGAGGAGGAGAATATGTAAGTCTCATTACCAACTGTCTATATAAACTGAAGTTTTCAGCCTATATAGATCCCAATGACAATGAATGTCATTTGCACATATAATGAAGTTAATTAGCCAATATGTTTATGCTCAAGTCTTCTCCTTATATACATATGTATATTTTGAAACTTACCACTTTCTAAGTTACAGTATGGTCATTTGTGTACTTTCCTTTTATCTCTAAACAGAGCAAAATTTTCTAAACTCAGGAATGTGCTACTGCAAGCTTTTACTGGCTCACCAGAGCCCATTGTTAAATTTTCAAGGCTTTTAAGCTTGAAAGCTTTGCAAAGTAATCAGGCAGTGTAAGTGATGGCAAACCCCTGGATACACATCAAGGCTTTTATAAGCCAGTTGTTAAATATGTTCACTATTAAAATTAAATTACATAAGCTTAAAATTGAATGAGCTATAACAAAAAATCATAAATGCTGAAAATATATTATTTATGAGTTATTTTACTACTTTTACTGTTATCTATGCTCTTGCAGTTCTTTATGCATATTGTATCTTCAAGGTTAAAATACTATAAAATGGTGTGCTCTTATACATCCTCTCACAACACTGCATTCAACAACAGAATGCTGGTAGCTCAAAATCAGTCAGGGTGAGAGTATTTACATCATGGAAATAGGCAAATGCCATAAATTAAAATTTGCTTTATTGTTTTAATTATCTAGACCAGAGATTGGCAAATCTGGACCAAAATTTGGCCCAAAAGCCAAATCCTGTCTCAGAATTAAGAATTTTGAAAACAAAACTCCGAAACTATGATTTAAAATGGAATATACCTTTATAATTTCCAGTCTAGGAGGAATTTCTTAAAACAAATAATAAAAGCAAATGGTTTTTTCAAAGATAAAGTTAGGCTTTATTAAAATTTAAATATTTATATGACGAAGGACATCAAAGAAAGACAATAGTCAACTGGGAAAAGATACTTTCAACATTTATAATGGGTAAAGGAGTTGTATTCAGAATGTTTAAAGAACTTATAAATCAGAGAGAAAACATACAAATAGAAAAATGGGCAGAAGATACTAAGAAGCAATTTTTTAATTAATTAATTTTTTGATTCAGGGTCTTGCTGCCTCCCAGGCTGTAGTGCAGTGGCGTGATCATGGCTCACTGCAGCCTCAACCTCCCAGGCTCAAGCAATCTTTCCACCTCAGTCTCCCAACTAGCTGTAACTACAGGTACATACCACCATGCCCAGCTAATTTTTAAATTTTCTTGTAGAGATGGAGTCTCCCTATGTTACCCAGGAATGGTCTCAAACTCCTGGGCTCAAGCAATTCTCCCGTACCGGCCTCCAAAAGTGCTGGGATTACAGGCATGAGCCACTGTGCCCAGCTTCTAAGAGGCAATTCATAGGAGAGGATGCTCAGGTAGGTAACACAATATGAAAAGATAATTAACTTTACTAGTAATCAGGAAACGTCAAATTAAAATAAGAGAAATAAAAACATAGGTTCACACGAAGACTTGCAATTTTATTTGTAATAGCCAAAAAACTGGAAACCACCAACTGTTAATTAACAGATAAATATATATGCAAAATATAGTATATCCATACACTGAAAAAAATCACTAAGCTCTGATAAACAATAAGATGGATGAATCTCAAAAATCATTATGCTGAGTGAGAAAATTCAGACTAAAAAATATGTATATATATAGTATGATTTCATTTGTTTAAAGAATCTAGAAAATGCAAACTAATCTTTATTAAAAGAAAACAGATCAGTTGTTGCCTTGTGTATTCATTTCCAATCGTTGCATGTTAAATTACCTTGAGCTTAGAGACTTAAAACAACACATATTTATTTTCTCTCAGTTTCCATGGGGCAAGAGTTACCCAGGCGCTCTGCCCAGACTGAAATCAGTGCTGCAATCTCATCTGCGGCTTTAGGTCCTCTTGCAAGCTCTTTGGTTGTTGGCAGAATTCAGTTCTTTACACCTGGAGGATTGCGGCTCCAAACTCCTACAGGCCCTTGTCCTTCTCTGCCACAGGGCCCTCTTCACACATGGCAGTTTGGTTCTTCCAGGCTACCAGGACAGCTTGCCTGCTTTTCAAATATTTGTGGCTTCTGTTTCTGACTTTTAGAACCTCTTTTAAAGAGCTCATGTATTATATCAGGCCCATCTGGGATAGCCTCTCTTTTGATTAACTTAAAGTCAGCTGATTAGGGATGTTAATTACATATTGCAAGAACCCTTCCCCTTTGCCACATAATGTAGGCTAATCAGTGAGTGTTGTATCATTATTTTTACAGGTTCCATTCACATTCAGGTGAGGAAATTTCATAGGGTTTGTACACCAAGGGGTGGGAAACTTGAGGCCATCTCCTGTTTACCACACCCAGGGTCAGAAGTTGAGGGAAAGATATAAATAAATCAGTCTCGTTTTATCAGTGTTCTTAACTACTTTCTACGTTGCAGTGTGTTCTCCCTTCTTTTTGAAGTGGGACCTTTTGCCTAATACAATGAAATGTCAATTGCTTTTCCTTTTTCATTGTTCCATCATGTAGACACATGAAAAAAAATACTATTTTAAGAACAAGATGATCAATGTCTACAGTGCATTGAGTGAAAAAAAATAATTGAGAAAGAAATGAACTGCAAAGAGGCACAAGGAAACTTTTAGAGGTGACAGAAATATTCAACATCTCAATTGTGACGCTGGTTTCATGGGTATATACATTTCTCAAAATTCATCAAATTGTACCCTTTAAGTATATGCAGTTTATTATATATCAGTTGTGCTTCAATAAAGTCGTAAGTTAAATAAAAACATTTTCACCCATCAGATTGGCAAAATATTGAAAGTCTAAAAGTACCAAGTATAAGCAATGATGGGACATAATGGAAATACATACAGTGCTGGGGCAGGAATGTGTAAACTACAGATGGTTTGGGTCATTCCTAGAATAGAAGATGAATATGGCTATATTTTTAATACCCCCAAAACCTCACTGCTATATAGATATTGAAGAGAAACTCACCCATTTCCACCGAGAATAAATACAAGGATACTCACTGTATATTGTTGGAATAACAAAAATTGAAAACAACTTAAATGTCCATCATTAGACAAATGAATACACATGACATATTCATAAAAGGAACACCATTCAGAGTTAAAATGAATACATGGGTCTGTGTAGATCAACATAGATCTTAAAAATCTAATGTCTAAAAAAACACATTGCAGATCCACTGTTCATTATGATAACATCTATGGAATACAAGTGCAAAATATTGCTGCATGCTGTTTATTGAAAAATATATGTAACACATGTACGCAACAACATGGATGAAAAAAATACAAATTCCTGACTTTGGGAGAAAAGGGAATAAAGCTAGAGACAGACCTAAAAGGGAGCTCAGTTTCATCATCTATTTTTTTCATTTAAGAGATTCAGAAGCAAGTATGGAAAACATTAGTGTTTGTTCATGCTGGTGGTGGATATTAAGTGACTGTTATACAGCAAATGGACTTCCTGCCTACCACACATAGAAGCTAATACTATGGCACCAGCTTTTGAGAAAAGAAAGGCTTTATTACAAGGCTGGCCAGCAAGGAGACAGGAGACAGGTTCAAATCAGTCTCTCACACTTGGGGCCTGGGGCAAGTATTAAGGGTTGGATGACAAGAGAAAGGATTTACAAATGTTGGCTTGGCAGGGTCCAGTTGGAGGTCTTCAAATTTGACCACTTACAGTAAGGCATGTTGAGGCAGATTTTAGTCCCAGATCTTCCTGGCCAACAGACCACTTGCTTTGAAAGAGTTCCGGTGCTCATGTTCCAGCAGGTTCTGGTCATGTCCCATCTTCTTGGTTCCATAAGGAGGAATCATTGGTTCTGGATGTTGTTAGAGGTCAAAGCTGTTTCTGTTACAAATGCCTGGGCTGTATGACTTGCAGCCTTGGCTCTGTTAATGCCTATAAGCTAATGCAACATTCTGTTACCAGCAGAGTAGGGCCAGTTTGGGCTGGTTTGGCAGTTACATAAAGTTTCACTTTAGTTTGTTTTTAAATTATCACCTATAAATAACCCTTATCTAAATATGAGAACAGCATCAGAAAAATCCAAAGTGAGAGACATTCTATAAAATACTTTACCAGTTCTCTTCAAAATGTCAAGGTCATCAAAAACAAGGAAAATCTGAGAAATTTACAGTCTAAGGAGACATCAGGAATAAATGTAATGTGGTATCTTGAGTGAGATTTTAAAACAGAAAAGGCACATAAGGTTAAAAACTAAGAAACTCGGAATAAATTATGAGCTTTAGTTGGTAATAACATATCAATGTTATTTCATTAGTTGTGACAAATGTACCTTGGTAATGTAAAAAATAAAGGAAGCTGGGTGCAAGGTATATGGAAACTCTCTGTTATATTCTTGCAACTTTTCTGTAAATCTGAAACTATTTTAAAATAAAAGCTTATTTAAAAAAAAAAAAATATCACCTATAGTTCAAAGAAAACATCTTGGTGAGGTGTCATGTAGGAAAATACTATTTTGAAGGTAAGTCAGTGTATGTTGAAATCCTGGCTCCTCCACCCATGCCCACGACACCTTTGGAACTACTTCAGCTTCCATTTCCTCTTTTGCAAAATGAGAACACTCTTTACCTTGGAGAATGATTGAGACATTAAATAAGTATGCATAAAGCATTTAGCACATAGTAAAGACTCAATAACAATTACTTATTATTTCCATTTTATTGTAATTATTGTATTATTATATATATCAAATGTGTTTGTTTTGATTATTAGGTAAGAAAACCATAGTATCTTTAAACCTTGCTAATTAAAAAAATAAACAAACTTAGGTTTGCAATCACTCTGTTAGCACACATCAAAATGTACACAATATCAACAATCGCTTTGACAATGTGCGGCACTTTGGAGGGAGGGGAGCTATTAGTAAGCTGTACTGGACTTTATTCTCTTTGTTCTTAGGAGAATTTTCCTTACCACTCTTCATAAGTTAAGACTAAAATATCTAGCTTACACCACTCTATTCAGTGAGAGGGAGGGACACAAAGGAAAAGCTTCATACAAAGGCAGTAATCTTTCCTCAACTAAACTAAGGAAGAGAAAGTACCCTTGTGTGTGAATTTTTTAGCACAATGGTCCTTCCTAGCATATGTGCCCAATCCCAATCACATTAGATCTATCCTGTTAGCCGGGAGGAGGGGAAAGGGTCGTCTTCCTGCTGCCCTTACCTCTCTCCATTTTATCTTTAAAATGAAATATTGTGTCATCACAAAAATTCTATTTTCACAGAATAGTGCATGAGATGGAAAAATGCTCATGATATAAACATCAGGGAGGAAAAGCAGGATTAAATCCTATTTATAGAGTAATCCCCATTTTGGGGGGAAATGGGCAAATATTCATGTGTAAAGAAAACACTGGAAGGATAAACTCTGCAACCAAAGAGTAGTCAACTGATTGGTGGTATACAGTAAACTTTATTCTGTGTAGTTTTCATGTTTTTCAGATTATTTAAAGAGACTGAAAAGAGATAGGGGAGGTATAGGTTAATTTGTTGTTATGGGTATACATGCTACAAATGATTAAAGGTAAATAATGATATGAAGATGGTTTACAGTCCCAGGAGAGAACCCCTCATGTAGGAATAAGCTTCAAGGTGCTCTTCTCCGATAACAATATTAAGGTACCATTTTTGAGCTCTCATTATAAGCACACTTCCAAGCTCTTGGCAAGGACTATTTTTACTGAATTCTTAGGCTCTGGGATCTGCCTGCCAAGGTTCAAATTCAGGCTTCATCCATTACTATCTGTGTGACCTTAGGCAGGTTACTTAATCTCTCTGAACCACAGTATTCAGATATGTAAAACAGGGATAAAAATAACACTAACTCATGGAATTATTATAAGTGTGAAATGAACTCATGGAAATAGACTTTTTTTTTTTTTTTTTAAAGTGAGACAAAGTCTCACTCTGTCACCCAGGCTGGAGTGCAGTAGCGCAATCTCGGCTCACTGCAATCTCCGCCTCCCGAGTTCAAGTAATTCTCCTGCCTCAGCCTCCTGAGTAGCTGGGATTACAGGCATGTGCCTCCACGCCTGGCTAACTTTTTTGTATTTTTAATAGAAATGGGGTTTCACTTTTGTCCAGGCTGGTCTTGAACCCCTGACGTTGTGATCCACCTGCCTCAGCCTCCCAAAGTGCTGGAATTACAGGCATGAGCCACCATGCCTGGCCAGAAATAGACTTTTTTAAATGTCCTAGTGTATATATAATAAGTGTTCAACAAAAGTTTGCTGTAAGTATGCCCATTACATGGATGAAGATGATAAGGCTTAGAGAAGCTGAGTCATTTTTCAAGGTTATGTGCCTGTAAGTGGGGAAGCATTCAAACCCTTGTCTTCTCAAACATTATTCTTTTAATCATTGTACCACAAATTACTTTCACTGATTAGGCACATGAAGCTTGACTCTGCAGACAGTTGACTTGGGCTGGAACTGTCACCAGTAAACTGAATTCTTTCCCTATTTTATGTCGGCCACAAAGAAAGAATGTCACATTAGAAAGGCAATCAGGTTTTATTCAGTGGCCAAAGAAGGGGAGGTCATGATCTAAAGGCACCTCTTCCCAGGCGATGGGAGGTATGGGAGTTTCAAGTTTGAATGTACGGGGAGGTATGCAGGCATGCATAGGGTGGAGTTCCAAGTGGTAGGTGCAATTAATGAACATGCTTCTCCGTATATTGCGTATACACAAAATGGTGGTGATCTTCACTTAGCAGAGGGGATTTTAGTACAAGAATGATATGTTAATGATTCAAAGGTAACTAGAGGTCACCTCCTCTGGTCTGCACTGCTTTCTCACTGGTCTTCACTTCCTCTGATAGAGGGGGTCACAAAATTGCTTTTGGCCACCAGGCCATTTGGTTTCTTCAGGCTGTTGTGCCTACCAATAAGGAGACTAAAGAAAAAAAAAAAAAAACTGCTAAACTTTTCCACTGCAGGGGCAGTCCTGGTGGACATGAATTTCTTTTTTGTCTCAGCAAATAATTTAAAGTTGCTTTGCTTTTGAATGCAACTTCAAAATTAATTTAAAATAATTTTTAAATAAAAACTGTGTCGAGCCTTCTAGTTCTACCAGAATAAATATGCTTTTGGGGTATATCCATACTGACGGCTTGCATTCTCCAATAAATGACATACAGAAGAGTGGTCCTCCTAAAATTCAAACTTGAAGGCAAAACAGGTCTCAAGCACTTGTTTGAAAGGATGAGTTATATAAAATGGCAAGTTCTTTACCTTTAAAAAAAAAGTATTACAAGCTCCAAGGAGACAATAAATGTAAAAAGAACTGTACCTTTGATTTATTTACTGTTTTTTTTTTTTTTTTTTTTTTTGAAAGCCAACACTGAGCTGTATATTGATATACAAGACAAACCATTTCTTGGCATATTTCAACTTGTCTGAAAGTCAGTTACTTTGGTTACAGCTCAAAGGACAAGTTCTCAGTAAAGAATAAATAATGTATTCACATTAATCATTTCCCCAGTGTATAAAGTATGTATCAACTAGGATGAGAGAGAGACTGGCCTTGGGAAGAAAAGTACATACTTAGAACAAGGGTCTCAGCAGATTTCTGTCCTTTGATGAACTCAGGATAGTTCTTGTAAGCCACTGCTCAGAAAGCTGAAGGACTGGGCCCTTTCACCCCATCTCAGCCACCGGTTGTCTCTGAGGAGATGGAAGCTTCTTATTTAACCCTTCCTGGCCTTTGGTCTCCCTCCACAACTGAGGAGTGGGTGGAAATAAGGCAGTTGTTCCCCAAACTGGTAGATTCTGATTAATCCCCTGGGGGAGAGCTCAGAGCATACAGAGATTCCTGGGCTCAAACCCAGGTCTGCTGGATCAGAATCTCTGGATGTGTGGCTTGAGAACCTGCATGTTAAACAAGATCATTAGCTCTTTCTCATACAGCTCTCACCATACACTCTTGTTTAATAACCACCAGAGTGATGATTTCTGATTTCCAAGGTCCAAGCCAAGTATACTGTGGCAGAATAATGATTCCTTCAGTGCCTCTCAACTCCAGAAATGGAAATTGAAGTCAGTAATTACCTCTAAGCACTAGTTTTTTAAAAAGTGTATTGTCTGGGGGGCGGAGCAAGATGGCCGAATAGGAACAGCTCCAGTCTCCAACTCCCAGCGCGAGCGACAACAGAAGACCGGTGATTTCTGCATTTTCACCTGAGGTACTGGGGTCATCTCACTAGGGAGTGCCAGACAATCGGTGCTGGTCAGCTGCTACAGCCTGACCAGCGAGAGCTGAAGCAGGGCAAGGCATCGCCTCACCTGGGAAGCGCAAGGGGGAAGGGAATCCCTTTTCCTAGCCAGGGGAACTGAGACACACAACACCTGGAAAATTGGGTAACTCCCACCCCAATACTGCGCTTTAAGCAAACGGGCACACCAGGAGAATATATCCCACACCTGGCCGGGAGGGTCCCACGCCCACGGAGCCTCCCTCATTGCTAACACAGCAGTCTGCGATCTAACCGAAACGGCAGCAGTGAGGCTGGGGGAGGGGTGCCC
>NW_016806193.1:573401-623167 GCF_001698545.2 Rhinopithecus bieti
GCACTATTCACAATAGCAAAGACTTGGAATCAACCCAAATGTCCATCTGTGACAGACTGGATTAAGAAAATGTGGCACATATACACCATGGAATACTATGCAGCCATAAAAAAGGATGAGTTTGCATCCTTTGTAGGGACATGGATGCAGCTGGAAACCATCATTCTTAGCAAACTATCACAAGAACTGAAAACCAAACACCGCATGTTCTCACTCATAGGTCGGAATTGAACAATGAGATCACTTGGACTCGGGAAGGGGAACATCACACACTGGGGCCTATCATAGGGAGGGGGGAGGGGGGAGGGATTGCATTGGGAGTTATACATGATATAAATAATGAATTGATGGGTGCTGATGAGTTGATGGGTGCAGCACACCAACATGGCACAAGTATACATATGTAACAAACGTGCACGTTATGCACATGTACCCTAGAACTTAAAGTATAATAATAATAAATAAAAAATGTATTGTCTGTCTGCTCATTTAATTTCCTTCTCTTTTTTATTGCCCTTATCTTTGAACAAACAATTTCGTAGTTGGGAATTAAATGAATTGCAGCATTGTTTATATGATATCTTCCATTTATTGACTAACTATACTGCATTCAGACACTAGACTGTTATATATCATCTTGAGTATTAAAAATGAAATCTCAAAGAATCATTATTCCCATTTCACAGATTTTAAAAAGCAGGTGTATTGAGGTTAAGTAGGCCAAAGCCACAGAATTAATCATCAGAAAATTCAGGATTTGAAATCATTGTTAGAAGATCAATAACATGTGCTGTTTATGTCACATTGTTGCCTCTATTTAGTGACTGTAGATTAATTAAATATCCCTCAATTGGGGAACTATTAAAATAAATTATTGTATGTTCACTGTATGAAACATAAGATAGTTATTAGAAGCATGATTTACAATATGAATATGACTAGGTCAACTCTAGGTATGCGTGTTTTATCAACTGTTGCTGCGTAATAAATCATGTAAAACTCAATGCTTAAAATAATAGGCATTTATTATTGCTTATTTGTCTATGGGAAAACAAGTGTTTCTGCTGATCAGCTGGGCTTGTTTGGGTGTCAGCATTTGGGTCAGCCAGATACTGACTGGTCTAGGCTAGGACAGCCTTGCTGACAAGTCTATTGGTCAGCTGGCTGTTGGCTAGAGCAACGGGATGATAGATCATGTGTCTCTTCAGTGTCATGCAGCAGGCTAGCCTAGGCTTATTCACATGATGACTTGGAAAAGTTCCAAGAGAGTGGGGACTGCAAGGCAGCTTGAGACCTAGGCTCAGATTGTGCACGATTTCACTTCTGCCATATTCTGTTGACCAGAAAAAGATATGAGGTGACTCCAGATTCAAGGAGTGAGAAAATCAACTCTATTTCTTGCATAAGAAAAGCCACAAAGTAACACAGAATGAGTATGGACACAGGAAAAGGAATAATAGGGTCATTTTGTTCAATCAATCTGCTACACACATGAATGAGAACTGGAAGGCATATGGAAAATGCAGAGAACTGATGTGTTGGCAATTAGGGCTGTGAAAGATTTTTCTTTTTTCTTTGTACCTTTATTATTTCATATAGGTGGTTATAATCCTGTCAGTGTCACAAACAATGTTTGGGAGCAAAAAACAGTAAGAGGAGCCATAACAAGCATAAGATTAACAACTACATTATTCACTATGCTGAAAGGATTGTGTCAATAATGTGCATATCATAAACCAATATAGTCTTCTTCTCTGTAGAGCATGTAGGTGGGTAACAATGGAAAGAACCTCAAACTACTAAAGTTAAATAGGTCTCCAAAATATATCTAGTGGTTGTGGATCTCAAGTGGAATTTAGCCATGAGACACCCAATTATTCCTAGCACTTCTGCTCACTCTTTATAGTACCACGGCTGCCACCATCTCAGCACTGCAACATTTTAGCAATCTTTGGAATCCCTAGGGAACAATTCTTCCTTAATAGACATGATTTCTGATAGTCAAAGTTTTGTCACTTAAGAACCAAATTCTCAGGTTGTTTTAAAAAAGATTGTAACTATTTTAAATAGAAATTATTAGTTAAATATATAACTTGTTGACATCCTTGTGTTTTAAAATAGAGTTGATGGAAAACACTTTAACAGTTTTTTGACAACATTGTTCTTTGCCAGAATGCAACGACATCCTCAGAACCTGTGAAGCAGAGCAGGGTTTCTTTCCCCTTACATAAAATATTCTGAGAATGTCATGCTTTCAAGTTCTTCTTTATGCCCCTTCATTGTTTTTGTGCTCTTTCTTGTTCCCATGGGACTCTAAGTGTGCCTTCTTCTGACAGTTTGTTCCGTTTTACTTGGCTTCTTCTAATATGCTGTCAACTTAGAAAAACCAACCTTATTAGGACTATTTGTCAAAGAAGAGGAATTAGGCTCTGGGTAAGGACCAGGGAGCCTCTCATCTGAGCAAGGTACATGGTCATTAGTGTATGAAAGGCTTGGTGACATATCCTTTGTCTGATTTTTTTTCTTGGTTCTTGCCTACATCAAAACATAGAAAAGAGCCAGGTTGTTGGGAATCTGAAACTTTGGCATGTTGCCAGATGTGAGGGAGGTACAGATATGCATGACCTGAGTAAATAAATGAAATGCATCCAATGTGGGATAATTGTACTTAGGACATTAAATATTCCATAACCTTATTTTGTCAAAGGTCAGTTTTTCAAATAGATTAAAGACTTTTTCAAAGCATTAACATATATTTACATTTTATTTTAGGGTATAAGTGAGTTTGTTCATTCCACAGTTTCATTCATTCACCCCTACACTGAGAATACACACACCACACACACACACACATACACACACCCTTATCCTCATGGAAATTGTGTTCTTGTTTGGAAGATAGAAATAGATGTACATAATTGTGAAGTCTTAAGACAAATAGTATAACTGAAACGGATCAGCCAGTGTGGAAGGACAGAAGACAGAGGAAGAAAAGCACTTCCTAGACCTTTGCATCCCTGTGAAATGTGGTTGATAATATCCAACTAACAGATATTTTGCTGAGGATTTATTATGACACAGGATGAGGCCATATGTACTCAAAAAATTTTATTATATAAACAATGTGGAAGGCAATCTAAGCTAACAGAAAGTATAACACTGTGCTATCTGAGAGACCCAGCTTCGAAGCTTATTTTCATCACTTATTTTCATCACTTATTTGTTGGATTTTTGCTTCGTGACATTTTTTTTTCTTTCTGAAGAATGGAGCTAACTTCTACCTTGCAGTGCTGTTGGGAGAATAAAATAAAATGACACAAGTAAAGTGCCACACGCAGTAGCTGGAAGAGTAAGTGTTCCAGGAATGTCAGCTTCCTTCCTCTTTTCCTCTTCACAGAGCGGGTGACAACTGAGCTGGGTTTTGAAGGATGAGTAGGAGTTCACAAACCTAATCATGAATCCCCTACAGGGAAAGTGGCCTTTCAGCAGAGTGAGATATGGACATTTGTTTCCAAAACTGGAAGTTGATTTGTGAAGCTGTTGCTTCCTGGGCAGCAGAGCCAACAACACTTCTCTATTTCTTTACCTGTATTTAATAATGTTGGCTCATTAACCTAGTGGACTTATGCACTCACTGGTGCCACCTCACTATTAAGACATATTTGAGCTGTCATTTCAATCTAATAGTGATGTGGAATTTACCCTGATAGGAAGGACAGAAAAGAAAACACTAGAAATCAACAATATTGAATGACCCAACAATTTTGAGAATGGGCAAGGGGAAGTGAAATATTTCTTCCACAATCATGTGCCCAGGGTCTGAAGTTAAATCAGGTGTTACAAATAAGAAGCTTGAGATCTCATTATTTAGATTAGGTCTGTCCATTCAGTCAGTGGGTATTTATTTATCACCTTTCACTCGCAAAATATTGGGTTAAGAGAAGAGACAAACATGAAGATGGCTAACTATGACACAGGATGAAATAAGGGTTATACATGAGAAAAAACTAAAAAGGATGGAAGTGATCATTTATCTGGTCTTTTGAAGGAAAAGTAGAGTCATGGTTGGCCAAGGAGAGAAGCAAAGCACTCTGTGTGGAGAGAACAGCATAAACCAAGGGCAGAGGCTTGAAAGCACATGGCTGCAAAGAAAAGAAAAAGAAAGCATGAACTGTTACACAAATCATCAAGCCCATTAAAAACAAAACCAACAAACAAAAAGAAAAAAAAAATCACCAAGAAGTACAGCCAGAACCAACATAATCTTTCCTTGGAGCCCTCATTAAAAGAAGTCATAGTTTCCCTTTTCTTTTCTTTTTTTTTCTTCCCTGTTTGTGACTTAGACCTTTCCAAAGCACCTGTATGCATTGCAGCAGGCACTGTTAAGGCCATGCACTTAAATCTGCAGCACTCAGGCCCTGAGCATTCTGTCTGTAGGCCAGTTCTCTCTAACTGAGGGCTTCAGGCTGTGAAGAGGGGTAGGCCAGAAATGCAGGGAATTTGATGCCTGCAGGAGCCAATAAGAGAAGGGAGTTGGAGGATAAATGTACCTGCTTCCTGCGCCTCCTATAATACCTCTGAAGCGTGTGTACACTGTCTTCCAGAGCACCCCAGTGAGGTAACCCCAGTTGCCTAGCACAGGCACCTGCTCATGAATGCATTCTTTATCAGCTCCCTTCATTTCCCTGTCTCAATTCCCCACTCTCTTTTCTGGAATCATCTCCCAAATAAACTACTTGCATTTATGTCCTTGTCTCTCAGGAGGACATTCTCGGGGAGGGGCAACCCCAAGACAGCATTGCTCAAGCCTCCTGGTGGAAGCAGTGCTGACGAACTGACATGGAAAAGATTAGGGATGGTTTGAGGTAAGACAGCAGAATCCAAGCTGATTCTAAGAAATGGTTCCAGGAGTATTTCCATGTGCTTTTGACCTTTAATTTTTTAAAATTTAATTGTATCTTAAGGAGGATTAAATGAGTTAATTCCTATGAATTGCTTAGGAAAGGGCCTGGCACATACATTGCAACCTTGTCATTGCTCTTATTGTTTTTCGAGTAACCCCTCCTCTTGTTTTGGTGTGTAGCAGCATGCTCCCTGAAAGAGGCAGACCCAGACAAGAAAGAGGTAGGAGAAGGAGAGGTGGGCCTGAGGCCTCACTGATATGTTTCCACACCGTGGAGCTCATGCCTGCCGCCAGCTTCTCTCACCTTTGATGAGACTCCCCTTCCCACAACACTTCTTACTTGTGTTGAACATGGAACTCAGCTTGTCTGACAAGTTATGGTGGCCTTGTTGAGGATCATTCAGTACAATCCCTGGCTTCATGTGCTGTGCAAAGATTCCTTGTCAAGTTCCCTGTGGGAAAGGGGCACCGGGGGAGTTGATCATTCTGGATTTCTAAGTACTCTACCCTCCTGGCTTCTGATTCAGGAGGTCCAGGTTTGGAACTGAGAATCCATGTTCTTTTATAAGCTGCCCAGGTGATTCTGATGGGCAGCCAAGTCTGAGAACCACGTTGCTATGTGGCTTTGTTCCCCAGGATCCATATCACAGAGCATTGTGTGTTGTAACAGAAAGGGTGGAAGTTTTTTCTGAGCAGTCTCAGGCTGACTTTCCTTGTATTATAACTAATGTCAGAACAAGTGGCGCTACAGCCCCTTACAGGGAGTTTTTGTCTCCACACTTTCAGCAAAATGAGAGGAAAAGTGTTGATCCTAGAGTTGAGATAAGTGACATTCTGGAAATATCAGAATGTCCTGTTCTTCAGACTGACTCTCTTAATTTGTATCATTTAAAGACTTGGGGATGGTGTAAGAAGGAACTAACATTTTAAGGAAGACATTGGTAAGACATTCTATTTTAAAAATAGAGGCACAGCTGAAGAAAGAAAACGGGTTTTTCTCTGTGCGAGAATGAACAGTTCACATGGCATTTTGGACTGTTCTACACACGCCTGCAGTAATACATAATCAACTATTGGGGGAAAGATAGTTTTGTCTTATATTTATGGAGGGGGCACTGAACACAGAAACTAAGAATAACTGTACTTGGTACTGCACAGTTTACTTCTCAACGTACTTTCGCATGAGCTGCTTCATGGTGGCTTCACCACTGCCCCATGGGATACCAGGGCTGCAGCGCCTCCCCTTACAGCCCTGAATCCGAGGGTTTGGGAAGATATAAATTAGAAATATAAGAAGCCTCACCCAGATAGGAGGGATTTTGTGGTTAATAAAATTGTAGAAATTTTACCAGCTAAATGGATTACCCTCATACCATAGGGATGCAGAAACACCTCTGGCGTAAGACATACTCGTCAAAAGAGAGAGGTTTTTACAAATATTTCATAAGCACTCCAATTAAAATAATGCCCCAGATCCTTTTAGACCAACTCCATTCTTTGGCTGCAGGGCATCATCACCACACACGTCCCTAAGACTGGGGTGGGGCAGGAGCTGGGAGCAGAGTGGGGAGAATGCTTTCAGATGGAATCCTAATCAAGCAGATCATGACGAGGCTCTTTGGAGCTCCATGAGAACACTCAAATGTTATACACTCTACATTTCATAACTACATGGGGAGAAACAGACTTTCATCCTCTTTCCTACCCACGCCTTATTTTATTAAGAGCTGTAATTTGGTCTGGGTTCTGGAGGCATATTGGTTTAACAGGGTTTTTTTTTTTAACTCAATTTGTTGAAAAGGAAAGAAAAACCAGAAAGCCATTTTGTAAGCATTTGATTCGGAAATCTATCTTGCCTGTAGCTTTAGCAGAGAGAATACATTTCACTTGTGTCATTGTAATTTCCATCAGCCTCAGCTGCGTATTATTTATGTAACTCAGCATTGTTATTCCCATTTTACAGGTGAAGAAACGGAAGTTTAGAAAGGCTAAGAGAGTCTCATCAATACTTGCAGTTGGCTATGACACCCTCCCTTCATGGGGAGATGATCAGCGAAAAAGTCACGTACCTCTTGATCGAATTTACTATTCATATCTCAGTGTACTGGGCAAGATTATTGAAAATGGTTTCCACGTTTTTCTTCTTTCACTCTTATTACAGTACTAACAAGATTCTTGTAAAAACTGGACCTCAGGGACCTCTGATATAAAGTCTTAATCCTTAATCATAGCAACAACTATTCATCTTCTGGTTCCACACCAGGCTTTAAGAAATGTGTGTTAGGAACAGCCAAACTCCTAAGCCATCAATTTGCTGATAGAGCTCTCCCTGTTATAAAAAATAATAGAAGGAAAACAAACAGATGTATCTCTGCTATTTTTGACTAGAATTATGAAAATAGGCCTAAGAAAAGTCATTTATTTTCTCTTCTTTAATAATAAGCAAAGGCTTGTTTAGTGCCTACTATGAACAATGTAATATTGTGTGCTATGCAAGACTGCAGGAAGAATGAGTCTACTGTTCAGCAGTTTATGGTGGGACCATTTTTAATCCCCTGTACCAGAAGAGTAGATATAATCACCAGAAATCATGCAACTGAAATACAACATTGTTTTAAGTTCTAAACAACTGTCAGAGAGGAAATGCCCATCTCCCACCTTGTACGTGCTAAACTTGCACACATTTGCAAGACTGGGTAATCTGGAGATTTATAACCTGGGCTTTGGAAACAGACAACCCAGGTTCAAGCCTCTATTCAAATACTTACTCTCTAGGCAGACTTTGGCAACTTACTGAACCACACTAAACCTTGTCATCTTTGTTTGTAAAATGATGATAACAGTAGATTCTGGTAGATCGGAATGAATGATAATCAAATGACATAATCCATGCACAGCGCTTAGGCTAATACCCAGAAATAAATATTAGCACCATTATTGGAATCAGAAAGGTCCATGATAGGAAATCACAATTGCCAAATTTCTCCATTACATGAGTGGTTCTCCACAGTTTTTCTTTTAAGATCTAAAACATTTTGTTCAAATGCAATCATGTTCAGAAACCTGGGATATCGAGAAAACAGTGGAGTGGCCTGGTTGAAGCAGAGAAGGGATATGGAACCCTGGTTCCTTTGGCTGCCCCTAGCACACCCTCCCACCTCCATGATGTGCCCTGGAGCATCTCCATGGAATTCTTGGCATTCAGCTTAAAAACTGAGCTATTAAATATTATGCCTATAATTACATTGTAAGCTGAGATGATTTGGTTATTTGAATGTACCGTCTATATTCTCACATATTCACAAATTTCACCAAAATATTTGATGGTTGTATTTTACATTTTGAACATTGCAAGTCTAGGCCCATATGTTCATATACTTAACCTTTATAATTCAGAAATATGTCAGAGTAATTCAGCATTATGTACTCAATCATGTAACAATGTGTATTGAGCATTATTTATATACCAGGCCCATACGGTCCTGGCTTGCACGGTAACTCAGAAAGATTCTAAGTTCCTTTCAGCCGGGACCATGTTTACCTGTTTCACCACTGTATCCACAGAGTTTAGCATGTGGCTGGCATATAACACATACGCCATAAACAATTGCAGAATTGAAATTTTTAGGCGAATGAATGGTTGCCCTTTTACTTTAGAAGATTAACAAAGTTCTCATGGATTTGAGAACTGTTGTTTCCTATTGAGGACGTGAGCCCCCAGGTGGGTTTTAGACATGATATGTGATAGCTGAGTCACCTTGTCTCCTGAGTCAAAGTCTTTTTGGGACATTTAGGGAGCTTCTAAAGGGACTCAGCCCCTCCAGTGGCTGGAAATATTTAATTAGGACAGAAATGAAAGCAGAGGGGGTAATTAGCACTTAATAGATCTGGAATTATTGCCTGAGATCCAGGGCCTGTGGATGAACATCCAGGAATCCATGGACAGCCCTCCAGCAAGCGTCAAAAAGAAGCAACTCTTCATGGACCTGATTGATAGGCTGACTGGATTGACCCATGTACTCTGAATACTCAGAAATGCCAATAGTCAAAACCATTTTCAACAAATCTTTCTTTGCTTCAAGACATGTGCCTCAATGTCGTTTCCATACTCCCTGATATTCCAGCGGGGAAAGACTGTTAAATCTTTCTCAACACGGTATGGACTTTCCTTTTCCTTTTCCTCTCCCTTTCCTTTCTTTCTTTTTGAGACTGAGTCTTGCTCTGTTGCCAGGGCTGAAGTGCAGTGGCACGATCTCGGCTCACTGCAACCTCCGCCTCCCAGATTCAAGCAGCTCTCCTGCCTCAGCCTCCTGAGTAGCTGGGATTACAGGCACCCGCCACCATGCCCAGCTAATTTTTATATATTTAGTAGAGATGGGATTTCACCATGTTAGCCAGGCTGGTCTCAAACTCCTGACCTCAAGTGATCTGCCCACCTCGGCCTCCCAGAGTGCTGGGATTACAGGCATGAGCCACTGTGCCTGGCCCCTTTTCTTTCTAAAACATGAACAGCTCTTTCCTTTAGAGACAAAATAAAAGAGCATGTGCATTATCTCTATCAAACAAACACGCTGGCAAAGGGTATCACTCTCATTCTTATTATTGTTAGATGTTAAATGCTTGGTATGCACTTAATACTTAGTATGCATTAGTTTACAAGCACCCAATTTGATCGGTTAGGGCAAGTGACAAGACCACACCAGTAGTAATATACAGAGCTGGAACTAGAATTCGCCTGTTTGTGTTAGGCAGGGTTCAGACAGGAAATAGCTGGCACACTCAAACAGAGTGACTGAGGGGAGTTTTTTGAAGGGGCAAATTGAAAAGAGGTAAACAAAGTTTAAGTAAAAAAGAAAAGGGAAGGAAGGAGAGACAAAGAAAGAAGAATGAAAGAGAGAAAGAGAAAGAAGAAAGGGAAAAGCAAGGAAGGAAAGGAAGAAGGGAGGGAGGGAGGGGAGGGGAGAGGAGGAATGGAGAGAAAGAAAGAAAAAGAAGGAAAGAAAGAGAAAGAAGCTGTATGGATGGAAAGGGCTACTTCACAGCACCTGTGGCCTTCGCTAGAGGAACATAGCCGACTTAAGGACCCATCAGGGGTGCTAAGGGAATAAATATCCTGACCTCAGTCTCCTCTCACCCTCTAATTTCCTGGCAGTACTTCTTATTATTAGCACCTCCCATTAGGATGCCTCAGAGAAAGGGAGCTCATTGATGGAGTCCATTAGTTCAGCCTGCTGGGACACAGAGTAGACAGGAGAGTGACTCTAGAGGGACAAACAAAAGCTCTCCAGCACAATGTCTGCCTAAAGGGGAGCATGCTTAACCATATATATTTTATCTGCAAATAATACTATTTATCCCTCATTCAGCAAATAGTCATTGCTTGGCTGCTCTGTGCTGGGCACTTTGCTTTGGGCTGAGGATACAGGGATAAGTGAGATATTGTGTCCTTGAAGAGCTTAGACTCATGGTCTTCAGAAAATATGTCTTGAACATTTTTTACCTGCTATTTTAACTACCATTTTCTCTCCTTTTATCTCCCAAGCGTGACTACATTTCCACCCAAATATCCTAATTTTCTCAATCTTGTTCCACTATATTCCTTAGCTTTTCTTGCATCCACAAATTTTTCCTTCTATTTTCAGCTTCAGTGTAGAAATTTTTAAATAAAATTATGTTTTAGTGTCATATGGATGAGTGCTTGCTATGTTGCCCAGGCTGGTCTCGAACTCCTGGCCTCTTCTACCTTATGCTCCAGGACCACAGGCCTGAGCTATCGTGCCTCCCAGCTTCAGTGTAGAATTATTTCGGACAGACTTGAACCCTACTGAGGAAAGCTAATGATCTAATAAATGTTCAAGTGATATTAATATTATTTTATCTCATTAGTATTTGAGAAAGAAAAGAGACAGGAGAAAACTTTCTCTTACAAGGAAAAGAAAAGATAAGAGGCCTAGAAAGTTCTGCCCTAATTCTATATACCTGCTCACATCACAAGAAATTACATTTTACCCATGCTAGGAGCTGTGCTCAGTCAGAGAAAGGAAGGCACCATTAAAGATTTCAAGGTTGTTCCGTAAGTGAATTGGATGTAAGTGCTCTCACTGCTATAGCTTGAAAGAGCTGAAATTGTTCCTGAAGCAAAATGGAAGAGGTTTGGCTAACTCTCTTGGTCATTTATTAGTGTGGCCAAAGTAGCCTTATCTCTGATTACCTCCTTTCTCCCACTGTAGTGAAGAAATCCTCTGGCTCTAGAATTTTCCTCTCAGTGTTTGCTAAATGCTTAGCAAGCTAGGCCTCCCACTGGCCAGCAGACAGGCCTGAAAGGATGCCTTTTGAGAGGCCAGATGTTTAGAAATAGAAGTTAGAAGGGAAAGGAACTGTTGCATTTACCAGAAGGTGTGTCCACCAAAGGGGAGAGAAGCTTTTCCATTCAGAGGAAAAAAAGTCCTTTTGAAGTTGTCTGAAGACCATTGCTCAACTGAAAGATCACAGTTGAAGCTCTGACCATATTAGAAATTAGCATTGCTAATGAGGTTTTCAGAGAATCACAGATTATTTTAATCTACTTAACCTTCTCTATAAATACTTGACTTAGAAAACATTGTACTTCTATTTTTAATAATCTAATAATGGATAAATGTTATTTTAAAGGCAGTAGCAACAATGTGAATATCATTTTTCAAACAAGAACTATCAAATATTGGCATATTGCTTTATTTTTGTCAGTTCCAATTCTGTGATAGAGAGTAGTAGCCGACTGTCTGAGCTGTCTGATAAATTGGAAGGTTAGGACAGTCTAAGTGGCTAGCTGACAAGATTATTTCTCTAATGACAAATATATGGGCAAGTATCCAAAAATCAGCTGCTCTATGTGGGCCTAGGTGAACAAAACCCTGGGAACCCAAGCTTCTAAAAAAACAACTGATCAGTATAGTTTACAAAAGGAGCTTTCCACCATCTTTGACATGGTTTCCCATTAAATCAATATGACACTGAAATTTGCAATCCTTCCAGAATGTTCTTTGAATGAAGAGGTAAAAACAATCTGTATCTGCTAGTATGAATGAATCAATTGCCCTTATTCATCTGTTCTGCATTTCAAGGCTAAACTCCTTGGAAAAAATTAGGTTTCTTTACCACCATCTCAAACCTAAATTGTTCTCATATTGATTCACTGTTTTCATCATTCATTCATTTATCCACCAAACATTTATTGAACACCTACTATGTGGCAGGTACTCTCTGAAACCCCAAGGATATGGTATTAAGCAAAACAAACAAGTTTCCTGCTTTTGTGGAGGTCTTAGTAAATGGAGATAGTCAATAATAAATGAATAAATAAATAAGCAAGAAGGTGTCAGGCAATAAAAGTGCAAAAATAAAAAAAGGAGTTACTGGAGAAAGTGAAAGATGTTTTTAAGTTAGATGGTTGGGGAAGAAAGACCCTCTACGAAACAGAAAGTAGAACTAACAATTGAATGGCAAAGGAAGAGAGGGCAGGAAAAGATCTGAGGAAAGAATGTTCCAAGCAGACAGAATAGCTAGTGCAAAGGCATAGAAGGTGGGTGTGGCTGAAGAGTAGGAAAGGAGAGGGTTGGAATTAAATAAAACAAAAAAATAGATGAGAGGTAGATTGCATAACACTTTAAAGGCATGAGAAAGGGTTTGGGTTTTACTTATTGTAAACCTACTGGACAGCTATTGAAGAACTTTTCTCAGATGAGTGATATGATCTAATTTATGCTTTAAATGGCTCAACATGGGTAATAGAGATTTCTAGGGGTAAGAGTGAAAGCAGTGAGACCTAAAGGGACCCTGTTGCAGTGGTCCACAGAGAGGTGACCGAAGGGTAGTAGCAGGGCAGACTTAGAGAATGTTAATGCTCTATCTGGAAAAAAAATATGAGGCAGGAAGAGCTAACCCAACCAGCAGATTAGAATCTGCCTATTAGCCTTAGAACCTTATCTAGTGAAAGTTGACCCAGAAAGCCCTTTAGAGGTAATTCAGTGGAAATCCTTCAATTTAAACATGAGAAAAACAGAAACGTGGACAAATTCCGGGACACACCCAGGGTCACAGAGCAAACCGCTAGCAAACCCAAGACTGAGCCTCACACCTCCTATCTTCCCAAGTGTTAGATAAAGTGCCCAAGTCCATACAGAACCCAGCAGGGCCTGAGCGTGGATCTCATGGGTTCTTTCTACACCAGCAAGTTCTAATCTGTGGTGCAAATCTGCATAATGGAGACAACTGAGAAGTTACTGTGGGGTCCATGCATCCAAATGTGGATTTGTCATACCCTGTACACTGAATAAATAAAAGTGTAAGTGCCATCATGTGGTGTCCAAAGCAGAGTGATTAAGTTAATAGCTTAGACAATGGCATACAATTAGGCTCGAATTTTAGCTTTACCAGGCGTTGACTGTGTACTTTCAGGTAAGTTACTTAACTCTCTGGGTCTTGTTTTTTTCAGCTATACCCTGGAATAAAAATTGTAACTTGAAGTTCTGTAAGGCTCAAATAAGATGATATACCAAAAACACCCACTTAGAATAGTACCTGGCACAGAGTAAATATTCAAGAAATGTTCGCTATTACTATGTAGAAGACAGAACTTTTTTCCTTTTACTTGCAACAGGGCTCTTAATATTCAAAGCCAATGAGAATTACTCACTGGCCTCCCTGAAGAAATAATTAAGTATGGTTCTACCCTACAGGTGCATTGCTGGAAACTGCCACCTCTTCGACCCTACTCTAACTCTGCCCCTTATCAGCCACTGGAGGAACTGTGGCCTTCAGCACAGGGACACTATTCTTTTAGTCAATCCTTCATTTATTTATTCTGTAAATGCCTACTGAGTGCTCACTTAAATGCCTGGTGATCGTAAGCCTTTTTTTCCCTGCTTCAGATATGTTCGCTTGCTTAATTTACTCCCCTGAGTAACTTCTCTCACTGACTTGCAGAGATTTGTCAATAAGCAGGTGAGTGGTGGCCATAGGGAAGTGGGGAGGAAAAGGTTCCTATCAGAATTTCAAAGGGGCCACGGAGCATATACAGTTTGAAGAGTTGGTAAGCACCCCAAAAGCTCAGGTGTAGGGAACGAGACGATCAAAGGAGACGGAGGAGAAAGGGATCTGGACTCCCTGAGCCCAGTTTGCAGGTGTGTAGTGTAGGTGAAAGCACTGCCTTGCCCAGTGCTCATTTCTTCCCTACACCTTCCCACTCATAGCTCTCTGAGTGTAGCTCTATGAGGCATAAGTGTAGCCATTTTACAGAGGGGAAACTAAGGCTCAGGCACAGGTCACATGACTAGTAAGTGGGAGACCAGGACTAGAACCCAAGTTGCCTGACTCCTCATTATGGTTTTTTGGTTGTTTTGTTTGGTCCCCCAACCTCCCCCTATCCACCAAGTTGTTACTATGTGTATAAGAAAAGGAAGAAAGGGAGTAAGAGAGAGATGATGGTGGTGCCTGCGATATGGTAGTGATAGTGTGTGTGTGTGTGCGCGCGTGCACGCATGCGTGAGAGAGAAGGAGAGAGTGATACAAAGAGATAGAGATAGGAAGGAAAGCGAGACACAGAGAGAGGGACCTCAATAAAAGACTTCGAATGACTCCAAATTAACAACAAATTAATACCTATAAAAAATGTGGCCAGCCTATGTGCATTTCAGTTGAGTCATCACCAGCTGTACAAAAGATAAAGCAGAGACATCTCAGCCAACCTGACAACATTATTGCACTGAGTGGGGACCCAAAGACAGACGTCCTTTGCCTGTGCTGTGGTATCTGCCTTGGGGAAAAATTGTCCTCAGGATGCCAGTGTGAGAACATGTCACCTGTAGCAGCCTCTCCAAGAATTTGGTACAAACACCCCCAACACACATTGCCTCAAGGTGCTATGATTTGGGCCCTTCGAAGTAGTTGAGCTCAACTCCTTCCTACAGAGGTTTATTTGAAGAAAAAAGCAGATCCAGATTGCACTTAAGCATCAGAAACCTTTTAATTTTGAGATTTTGCAGGAGACGTCTTTAAGTAACACTCCTGTGATGAGTGAGCAACCAAGTTGTAATCTGTCCCTTCTATGGTTGCCAGAGTCTTAAAAGCCTGTCTTCCAGTACATCACCTTAATGATTATTTATGGGCAGTGTATGAATTTCCCAAATGGGGATTATGCATAACATCTCTGCATTTACATTAAAACAAGGGCAATTTTTTTAACAAACATATCAACGTTTACTTAATCTATGCAAATCTATTCATCAGATTTTATAAAACCATCATTTTTCCCCATACCCTTAAAACACAAAATTCTGGCTTTAAAAAAAAATCTCCTAGTTTGTTTTTAAGCACTGTGCTTGCAGGAGGAGGGGGCTGGCAGAGTAAAGGGGAGATGGTGCCTCTGTTGGTGATGCAGCCTGCTTGTGCAAAGCAGTCCTGCACTTCCAGTTGTGAGCCAAGAGCCAAGTGTGGGAGCTCACCATGGTGGCAGCCACCTCCCCACCGAGCAGGCGGCGTTCACCAGAGGGGAGTATCAGGTTCTCGTACTCAGCTGTGGGTTGTCACCATCTAATAATATGACCGTTTTGCCATCTCTCTGCAAATGAGGCTGAAGCTGCTATCTGATTGGTATAACATCTCACTTTCCCTCTGCATTGATTTTCTTCTTCTCCTCCTTTGCTTCATAAAAAGAGGGACAAGTGGCTGGTGCTGTGGAGAGAGAAGCTTTATTTTTAGTATGAGACAACCTCTATTTTCTTTCAGGAGAGGGAAGTTGGATTATCAATTCTTTTGTAAATGTGTATGGTGATATTTGCTCCGGTAAGTTTGCAGCTATCTTGATTTACAGCTGGCTGTGGGGTATGTGTGTGCATGTGTGTGTCTCCATAGGCACATTTGGATTGTACACTTTTCTTTCCAAATATCAGTTTTTAAACCTTTAGTGGTAATATCTCTTTTTCTTGACTTTGCTTTCTTATGATTTGTATGTTTAAAAACCAAAGAGGCTGTGTTGATAGTGAAATGCTTACTTTAGCTGTTTAAGTATGTGCTGGGTTTCTTGGAACATAGTAAGGAAACTATTTAAGCAAACTTATATTTGCTTTATAAAAATGTAATGTCATTCTACCCTACCCCCCATCCTTGGAGTGTTTAATATCCTAAATACATTCATTGTGCTGCAACCTGCTTACCATTTTAATTAAAGTTTCTCCGTCAGCGTCAGAGTGAGAAGTACTTAAACTCCATCCACAGCTACCAAATATTATATGTTGTGCTGAAAGGTGCTAGCTTCATAAGGTCTTATAGCTGTATGTAGAATGAATGAGTTTCCCCTACAATTGGATGCACGCACCTTTAAAAGAACTGAATTTAGAAAAAGTATTCAGATCACTAAATGAAGTCCTAGCATGCCATGAAAAGCTGTAATCACAAGTGGCTCTTGCTTCTCTTTCGTCTTTCTTTGCACTGTGTATTTCTGCCACCATCTGTCAGATGCCCAGTCCGGGCTCCTGTGTTTCTATATGTGAAGCTAATCAGGAGAAAAGTGGCTGTTATTAAATGTAACTACTGCAAAATGACTGTCCGGTCACCATTGCTAGAAATGATTTTTAAATGCATTACCTGGTTAGCTGCGTTCTTTTTGTTCAGAGAGTAAGAGATGGTCTGAATTCTTCATTGTTAATTCAGAAGTCTGGGGAAAAGTCTTTTAATATAATTATTCTTGATGGGGATGATAAGATGATTAAATAATTGCTTTAATGGAAACAAACTGATGCTTTAATCTTCTCTTTTTGTTACACAATCAACAAATCTGCATAGTCTTTTTCTCGGTGAAATGAGCTGGAGAATACATTTATGATGAAAGTTAAAGGCACTGTGGCATGTGAAGCAAGAGGAGGTCTGACTGTACATTTTTCAGAGATTTTAAGAGTAAAGTTGGGAATATCATGCAGGCCTAGGGCTCGTAGGCATAGGTTTTTTTCAGAATAGCAATTTTTCAGATTGTGAGGTAGTCTTAGGACAGCGCAGAATGCCTGTCTGGGAGCGCACTAACCTTCACATCTACTCCCTTTTGGACGTGCCACGACTCACACGCCCTGTGCACACTCCAGTGAAGCTACTCATTTTGACAAATAGATTGAATTTTGATCAATCTAACTTAGCCTCAAAAATAGAGTAATCCCCCAAACCCACCCAAGTTATTATATTGCCTTATTACAGGTCCCAATAAGCATGTGCCTAATATCAGCCTTAGATGACATAAACCTTAGCTGGAGCCAAGTGTATCTTAGCAGATAATTTGTTGAAAAAAAAAAAAACAAACTTTTTTCCTTGGGCTGTTGCCAATTACTGCTAAGTAAACTCACCAGCACGGAACATCACCTGTTCCCCTCCCCCTGCCATTCAGTGTGGGACGATGAGGGATACATCCAATGTCTCAACGTCCCTTAATATTTTATAAAATTTATTTTATATAATCATTCTCCTTTCATGGCTGTAACAGGTTGTATATAAAGTCATTTGGCATAGACAGAGCTTATCATCATCTGAAGCTACTCAGTAATATAAATTAATGAAACTTGAGGTGGCAGCACGCATTCTGCATGTGAAAGCTATGCCTTTTCCTCTAGTCTCCTGGTTTACAGAAGTGTTAGGGCTCCAAGCATACTGAGGCCCAGACAGAAAGAACAACAAGGCATCTGTATCTTTAAAAGGTCAGGATCCTTAGTTTGAGTTAGAGCCAATGTGCACAGTTTTTACAAGCATCACTTCTGAAAGGTCCGTAACACCATAACCAGAAAATCTGTCATAATCTCTTCCAAGGATTAAAGACTTGTGTCATTTGGGGGAAACAATAAAGAGATTTTTAAAATTTTAAAATGAGCTCCTCTCTTCTTTTTAGCATAATGAAGAATGCAAAAGTCATTTCCATTTAGTAAATACATCCTATATGCCTGGCACTGTGCTAAGCATTTTACATGGCTTATCTCCTTTAATCTTGACAAGCACTCTATGAGGGGCATAACATTAACTCCCCATTTTACAGATGAGAAAATGGAGACATAGGACAAGTATGTAACTTACTTGAGGAAACACAGTGATGAGGATGAGTCTCGGAACCAGGCAGGCTCATTCCAGAGTCCTGCTCTTCCTCCCTCCCATCTGTCATTGTACAATCTACAACAAATGCCTAGACTGAAATGATTTCCAGGGACCTACAGTTAAACATCCTATTTTTCCCTGTCTTGATACAAGGGAGTCTCCTTCTTCTCAGTCTATGCCTTTATGACTCCGAGCTAAGCATGTCTTTGAAACTGAAGAATATGTGTTTTATTTCCACTCAATTTGAACAGATACAAAGATGTGAGTGTGACTAAATGAGCCCACCTAGGGTAAAATTTATGCAGAAGTGGCTAAATCAAGGTAGATCTTTTAATTGATCAAAGTAAATCAATTCCTTTGACCTTCAGTTTTTGGACATAAAGTCAAAATAAAGATGTGACAATAGCTTAGAAATATCAATATCTCAAGGCAGCTGGTTCGTCACTGGTGTAAAATATAAAAGCCATTACAACTGAATCATTTTGGAGAGCTTTATAAAATTCCCACCTTCCCTTTACTCACTCCCACCATGTTTTTTTTTATTATTATTATTTCTATTCTTTGGCTAGCTGGAAAGGGCTGAGGTAGCACTTCAGGTTGAATACTGTGAAGTGTCTATCTCATCTGGGTGATTTAAAAAGGAACACAGCTGCCAATAAGCATGCTGAGAAGCTTGACAAAGTCGAAATTCAGAGTCCCCAAATGCATTCCTTTGCACCTGAGCACTGAGCTCCCCATTTTAAATCCACTTGAGCCAATAAAATTCAGATGGATCTTATAGGGGGAAAATGCAACTGACATATAATCAATAAGTTTAAATTTCTCCTCAAGTGGCAGCTTCTGGACTAGAAGCAGGGCATTCCAGGCATAAAGTGAGCCTGTAAAATGCTGCATTATGAGAAAGGATTATGAGTGATGAAAATGTTGCTAGAAGATAGAACCTAGCTCACAACACCTTTGTTAAATTTACCAAAACTCAGAGGGATCTTAAAAACAAACAAACAAACAAAAACCACCCACCACAAATTGGAAGAACTGAGTCAATTTCTGAAGTGGTTAACACAATATTGAGTTATTGGTGTGATCTGCTGTGTCTAATAAGCAACAGCTTTTGAGCTACTCTTGGTGTAGGCACCCAGTTAGTTAAAGAGTTCAGACTGCAGTACACAATAAAATACATTTCCAAAATGGTAGTCATTTTTGTCAGAGGCAAGCTTGGGTAACTCCTCAATTCTAGATTATGTCTTTCTTGTTCTTAAAAAAAAGGTCATAATTGAGTGGTTTAATCAGAAAGTGTGGTATTAGAGCCAATACTGAAAATAAATTCAAATCAATTTACTTTTCCAACAGCATTTATGAGGGTTCTAAATATACTAACAGCCATCAAATGAAAAATTTTACTTTAATAAAATATGTTGTGCTCAACCACAGAGTTCATCAAATATAGGCTATCCCTAAAAACTAATCTTATAGACAAGTTTATAAAGTATATCATATTTCAGTCCCTAGATAGAAGATACTGCTTTCTTCAGAGGGGTGACTAAATTCCAAATCAGTAGTACTGAGGATTGTACTCCATCTTGCCTGTGTTTCATCCTGCCCTTTCTTTGGCTACAGATGTGTGTACTTAAACATGTTGAACATTAAACACTTAAAAATTATCTGTTAAGTATGGAGAAAGCACCTGGTGTTAACACATAATTAGTTTTGGACTAATCTTGTATTTTTCGTTAAACATTCTAGACTGGTGTACAAATAGAGTTTGTGGTCCTGTTACATTCTTGTGTAAGAAAATAAGTCAGTGAATATTTTGAGCCTGAAATCAGCACATGAAGCACTAAATCTTCTAGAAGAGGCTCTTGGTCATCAGTGTGTCTTTAAATGTTTAAAGATTCAGGGTTTGAAAATGGAAACACCTCAGTCTCTCCACTCTGCAGACTAATGGATTTGCATAATTAATATATTTTCTGTGATTTTTTTTTTTTTTAACACAAATTCTAGCCAAAAGTACTAATGGAAAATTGTTCAGGAGCAACTCCAAACATGTTTCGTTATAGTTTCTAAAAAGCTTATTCACAACACAGATAATCAGTTTACTGTGGAGCTTTGAGTTGGCCAATCTAACTGGATGACCATGTCATTATTGTCTTTTGGGGGAAATGATGTGTTGGGCATAAAAGTTTTCTACTGGTATTCCCCAGGGGACTTATTTAGTCTTGCTTACAGAGTATTTATTTATTTATTTATTTATTTATTTATTTATTTTTGACGTAGAACCTCATTCTGTCACCCACGCCGGAGTGCAGTGGTGCAATCTCAGCCTACTGCAACCTCCACTTCCCGGGTTCAAGTAATTGTCCTGCGTCAGTCTCCTGAGTAGCTAGGACTACAGGCATGTGTGACCATGCTCAGCTAATTTTTATATTATTAGTAGAGGCGGGATTTCACTGTGTTGGCCAGGCTGGTCTCAAACTCATGACCTCAGGTGATCCTCCCACCTCGGCCTCCCAAAGTGCTGGGATTACAGCCCTGAGCCATGGTTCCTGGCCTTACAGAATCTTAAAATCCTCCCAAATTACCACACATTGTCTCAATGTAGACTTACTGGCAAAGATACAACAAAGATTTTGGGCTCATTTTATTTCTGGTAAAATATGACTTTCAGGATGTATGTGTCAAATACGAATTATTATTTCAAGGACTTCTTAAGTCACCATATTGACACTCACTTCTCAATGTTGAACCCACACATCTTTATCTGGCTTTAGATCTCCATGAGGGAGGAAAATGGATAAGATTTTCCAGAACCTATGACATTCAAACTACCTTCATAAGAAATTGAATGGCAGAGGAAAACATTTTTTTTTAATTGGGGAAGATTTTAGAAAAAGTCTGGAATGTGGACGTCATCTATTTTTATTTTATTTTATTTTATTTTTTAGATGGAGTCTTGCTCTGTTGCCTAGGCTGGAGTGCAGTGGCACGATCTCGGCTCACTGCAAGCTCCACGTCCCGGGTTCACGCCATATTCCTGCCTCAGCCTCAGGAGTAGCTGGGACTACAGGCGCCCGCCACCATGCCCGGCTAATTTTTCGTATTTTTTTTTAGTAGAGACGGGATTTCACCATGTTAGCCAGGATAGTCTTGATCTCCTGACCTCGTGATCCGCCCACCTCGGCCTCCCAAAGTGCTGGGATTGCAGGCGTGAGCCACTGCACCCCGCCTATTTTTTTATTTAATAAATATTTAAGGATGCCTACCATGTGCCAGGCACCATGCTAGGCATGGGAGATACAGTGATGAACAAATAGATATAATTTCTGCATTCCCAGAACTAAATGCCTCCATTTTTCCATTTTCTCACCTCAACTTCATTTCTATTTCATGGCCCAGGATGTGTTTTCTTAAAAGCATAATTGAACTGTTCTAGTAAGGCATTTGCAGGAAATATGTGCTTTTGGTCCTATATGTTCATACTCAGTGAAGGAACAAGAGTGAATCCACTTATTTACTGATGTGATTCCTGTCAGCTGAAATGGAGTGGTAGGAAGCAGGGAGCTAGAAAAGGTTTTGCAGTGTGTGTGTCTTATAAGCATTCTTTATTGCTTCTAGGCATTCTCAGATTTGATAGGCCATTCTCATTCTTGGACAGTATTGGGAGAGGAAAGAAGGGAAAAAAGCTTTAACAGGAAAGAAAAGTAAAGAAGATAAAGAATAAACAGAGAAGGTGACTAAAGAAACTACGATTTTCCCTGGCAATCTGAAATAGATCTAACTTGCATTATCTGGTTTTCTGTGGGTATTCATTCACTCATCTATCTATTCAATAAATATATTTATATATTGGGTACCCTCTTTAAGCCCAGTACACTGCTAGATGCTACGGCACAGAAATAAACAAGATATACTAGTTCCTGGATTCACGGAACTTCTAATAGACCAGGATTTCTCAAACTTGGTACTATTAACATTCTGGTGCAGATACTTCATCGTTGTTAGGGAGCTGTTTTATGTATTATAAGATGTTAAGCAGCATCCCTGGCTTCTACCCACTACGTGTTAGTAGCAATCCCCCCACCCAACCCTCCGGTTGTGACAATCAAAATTACCACCAGACATTGCCAAATTGCCTCTGGCTGAGAACCAGGACAGGAAACGCAGGATTTACCGTCACCTTTGACCCAATCCTCCCATCATGTTTCTACTTTTCTTTCTTTCAGATATTCTGCTGCATGGTTTACCCCAGGGTTTTTAAGTTGCTTTCCCTGAATATGTAACATTTGCCAACAAAGATAAGTAAGGCATCTCTAAGTCCTTTTACTATTACTATCCCTTACCTCTGCATAACACTTTACCACATTCGTGTAGCTCACATTATCTCATTTGATTCTAGCAGCCAACTAGTAAGACAATATTAAAATATTATCACCTTCAACAGGTGAGTAAATGGACATTTAGATGGTTACAAACCCAAAGTCTTGCAGCTAATAAAGGATAAAACCTGGATTTGCAGTCACATGTCCTGGCTTAAAACCAGTGTTTTACCCTTTTCTTTGAGACGGAGTCTCGCGCTGTCGCCCAGGCTGGAGTGCAGTGGTGCGATCTCGGCTCACTGCAAGCTCCACCTCCTGGGTTCACGCCATTCTCCTGCCTCAGCCTCCCGAGTAGCTGGGACTACAGGAGCCCGCCACCTCACCTGGCTAATTTTTTGTATTTTTAGTAGAGATGGGGTTTCACCTTATTAGCCAGGATGGTCTCAATCGCCTGACCTCGTGATCCACCCTCCTTGGCCTCCCAAAGTGCTGGGATTACAGGCATGAGCCACCGCGCCCAGCCAAAACCAGTGTTTTTTTACACAATTATACTATTTAATGGGGAAAAAGTTAAGTAAGGTTAAAGCACACTTTTTCTCTTTGAAACATCTCAGTAAGGGCAGCCCAGCAGTAGTTAGGGAATTTGAGGTCTACAGGCTTGGCTTTCTTACTCAGCGTTTATTAGCTGAGTGGTTTTGGACTGCCCACATACATTCTTAGAGTCTCCCCAGTAGTTTAGGGAATGTAGAGTGATTATTGCAAAAGCTGCAAGAAGCCCTAGAGATCAGCCTACCACAGTAGAGAGAGTGTGGGTTTTGAAGTCCGATGGATCAGGTGTGTGAGTCAGCATCCAAGCAGGAAGCAGATAACATCTTCAAACTATCTGACCTCTTGCTGGTGACTGTACACCATTAAAACTTAATTTATTTAAGTCAGAAAACTGAAGCCCCAAAAGATGGGTTGAATTGCCCAAGCCCTGTGGTGAATTTGGTGCAAAAGGAAGACAACAGAAGAGCTCAATCTCCTTTCAGCCCAGTGAGCTGAAGAACCATTTTAAACAGAGGAAGGCTAGCATATGGATCTGGCTCAAATCAGAAATGTATGTGTTTTGGGTTATAAGCAGATGTCTAGGTACCTGAGGCAGGTTCCTGGTTTTTCAACTGGACATACCCAAACATCTTTGGGGGTTACTTTAGCCAAATTTCAGCCTCACTAAAGGATACAGAGCGTGTCCTCCTAAGTGGCTCTTAGAAGTCTGGTAGACATGCAAAACACATAAAAGGCAGGTGGTGGTTTGCAGTGGGTTTGTCACACATGCTCCTGAGCTTGGATAGATGCAGGACTTTGCCAGGAGACGGGGCTCACACTGTATGTGGGCCCATATCCTTGATCTTTTGATGAGCTGTTAAAAGGTATCTGTAATTATCGAGACCCTTGGCACATTTGCAAAGATAAAAGGCCTTTCAAGTATATTGCTCTGGCAGCATTCCCAAAAAGAAAACTATCTTCTACTTGCATTGCCTCAGAGCACTCAAACTTGCAAAGAGAGGAAATAGGTCCAAATCCCGGCTCTGCAACACAGGGGTGGCCTTAGACAATTCATCTGCCATCTTGGGGCCTTGGTATCTTCATCTGTAAAATGGAAATAATGAGTGCCATTATGAGTAATAATGAGTACCTTCCCAGAGTTATGAAGAGGACTGCTGTCATAGATGAAATGGGAAAGTACTGTTGAAACTGCAGGCCTGGACAATAGCATTGTTATTTTCTTCCTCTGTAAGTCAAAGTCCATTTTGCTATCAGTTTTCATTTCATGCCCTCGATGAGTGCTTGAGGTTAGGGGAACCATTTCCCCAATCTACCAGGAAAATCACTGCAGTTATGGGATGGGTCTAAAGTAGTCTGGAAATGCTTTTGCTGGGTCATTCCATCTCAAGGGGAGATTTATGCCATATTATAAATTGCAGGGACAGAGAATCATCACTGAAGAATAACTATAATAAAACCACATGCAATATGTATAAAGCCATTCCCTATGATTAGCTCATCTTAGTAATGCCCCTGAATTTTCCTTTCCACTTTCTTAGGACCCCTTTACACCCATGAGTCCTGCCATTACCCATTTGTTGTGGAGTCAGGGCAGAGGGGGCAGGGATTGACAGGACCTGGACCTTGCCCATCAGTTTCTAACACTGTGACTTTAACCCTCTTCCCTCTCTACATGATCCTGGAAACTCCTCAGGGGAATTGACAAATCATAATTTTCTCCGCAAGTACAGATGCTCAGAGAAAGCCTCTCTTTGCCTGCTCTGGGTTTCTCATTAGCGCCCACTATAGGATATTAAAGGGTTTCTCATTTCTCATGTTTTATTTACCTCAAAGCATCTCCTAACACATTTGATCAGAAAACTCGATTAGCTCAAATTTTTTTCAAAGACCATTATCTGCTGGCTTTCCTCTCCCAGACTCCTTCCCTCAGCTCACCTCTTCACTCTGAGTGGTATTTATAAACTCCTCATCTTCTGAGGCATTTGGAAGACACCCTCCTTCCTTCCTCCCCCAGGTCAGTTCTCTGATATAATTTTTTTCTCTTTCTCCCACTGCCTTCACACTCAAAGGAAGTGTTTCTCAAACATTTTTTCTCTGAATCTCTTCAAAAAGGCAAGAATGTTTTCTTATTTGCTCACTCATTCATTTGTTCATATGTTCATTCAGTTGTGCATTCTATGTAATACTGAGCAGCCACTGGGTGCTGGGTATTATGTTAAGATTTGGGGTACAGAGGTAACTAAAACAAACATGGTCTCATGTAAGATCTGCAATCCAGTCGGGGGGAGCGGCAATTTAAAATCCCTCAAAAGTGATTTAATTATCATTATAGTAAGTGCTAAAAATAAAAGCTAAGTCATCTTGGGTACTAATTATGTGACAGGCATGGATCCAAGTGTTTTATGCATATTAATTCATTTAAGCCTTGTAACGATGCTTTGAGGGAGTTAAAAGAGGAGAGGATTAGTGCCCATAAAACCCATAGACTCCATTAGCAAATTCAGGAATGCTGGAATGAGGATGATACACCAGGACAAGATGCTAAAAGTTTGCATAGCTGCCATTTATGTAATACTTTATTTACCAGGCACCGTGCTCTATACCTCATACATAGGACTTGAACCTTCACAACAGCACCATGAAAGATCACTATCATTATTTTAAGAATGGGGAAAATGAGATATAGAGAGCCTGAGCCACTAGTCCAAAGCCACACATTGTGTATGTGGTGACTCTGAGAGTATAGCCTAGGTGTGTTTGACCCCAAGTCTAGGCTCTTACCCACCATGTTAAACTGTGAAAAGTTGCTATTAAATATTCCTCATACAGTTTCTGTCCTGGTAAATACTGGTAAAATGGAGGGAAAAAAAGTGGATCATTTTTATGTGTATCTGAATTAGAGCCACAATAATTGTTCTTGAAATAAAATGGAACTTTGTTTGTGCTGGGAGTGTTGAATTCTTAACCTTTAAGCTTATTTCCATGTAACAGCTTCCTGTTCAAAGGGTGAGCTGAAGACCAGCAGCGTGGGCATCACCTGGGAGCTTGTTAAAAATGCAGAGTCTCAGATTCCACCTCAACCTACTGAGTACGGGAATCTACATTTTTATCATCTCCAGATGATTTGCATACACACTTATATTTGACGAGCTCAGATCTAGCACAAGTTTAAAGAATAGGCTTCCAGCCCTGGTTGTGATGGTAACCGACCAGTTGTTTGACCTGCCCAGATTTTCTTTGCCTTTTCAATGGAAATGACCTCAGCTCTCTTCACAGAGGAGTCAGGAACTCCCCAACAGAAGAGCCTGGGGAGGAAGATTCCACAGAAACTCAGAGACTCTTTTTTACCTCTGGAATCAGTTTCTCACTATGTAGTCCAAGGACCACCTACATGAAAATCACCTGGGGAGTTTATTAAAAGTGATGTTCAGATTAAAAGTAGACTAGTCAGAATGGCAATAAATGCCAAAAATAGAGTGTCATAATGTCTTCAAACACCAAGAGAAAATGGCTGTTAGATGAGAATTGAATATCTCTCCCAAGGTGTTTATCTGGGATAAGGATGCAATAAAGTCATTATCAGACAAAGGTTAAATGACATTTAAACTTCACATTTGATTAATCTCCTTTTGGGAAGAACTGACAATGTGGAATGGGTACTTTGGATCCACCCAAACTTGGAGTTCAAATCCTTGCTCCCATTACCCACTACCTGTGTGATTTCAGTGACTTACATTTTTGAGCCTCAGTTTTCTCGTCTGTGAAAAGAGGAGCAAATTCTCACCATTCAGGAAAGAGAGGAGCTCTTTTGAGGTTCTTTATAATGTAAATAAGTATGTGGCACACAGTACTGCTATAAATAAATCATAACTATTATTATTGGTTATTAAACATAATGAGATTTCACAAAAGTTATTTTAAATTATCTGTATTCTGATATAATCATTATTGCTGTAAATAGAAACCTACTTAGAATAACTTTTGAAATAATGTTTAATTTAACTTAGCATATAGTTCTTGTTACTTCATTCATTAATGTATTCATTCAATAAATGTTCATTAATAGTCTACTAAGTGCCAGGAGCTTGCCCAGACACTGGGAATGCAGTAGTGTTATATGGTATATGGAGGGGTGAAATGAGGGACAGAAAATAGAATAAGAGCTATGGAAAAGTACAAATCAGGTAAAGGGGATGGACTGTTCTTTCAAATACATATTTTAATACATTGAATTAAATAGTACATTTATCAGAAGAAACTTACGGAAAAGTTTTGGAAATAACTATTTTTATCTTTGTGAGTTTTCAAATTTTCTTTCAAGGTTTTCTTTTAAATGAAACTGAGTATTTGAAAATTTTAAATTGATTCAAAACTTGTTGACCAACCAATACCACTTCTTCTGCTTCCCACAGAATGTGTAACTATTGCAGGTTTGTGACTCTTAATACTTAACAAAATCATTCGTTATTTTATGTAATACTGACAATGGCCCCATGAAACAAACAGGTGAATTGCATATTGAGTTTTCCATTAAGGGAGAGAAACTATGGCTAAGGAAGGCCATTTCCAATTGATCAGCATTTTTCCACTAGTTAATAGGGATGTGGGAGACACAGACACAGGTCCTCATTCTCCTATTTCAACTTGGACTCTACCACAGGATCTCTACTTATTTGTCAATCCCTTGAAAGCCTCCCATAAAACAAAGGTGAGGCCTCTAGGGTGGCAGAGAGCTCTGTGTGATGTGATGTGATGATGCGATTATTCTGCATGGCGAGGAATGGTTGAGGTTATTGTAGGTTTAAACTATTACCATTGCTTAAATACGAAGGTGTTGAGGATAAAAACAAAATAAATGACACAAAGGCAAATGGACTTTATGAACCATGGAGCATCAGCTTCAAGAAAATGTTAGATTGATATATGCAAAATCTATTAGGATATAATGGAATTTTCCAAACTCAACTTTACTTAAGTTTTAGCATGGAAAGTTTAAGCATTCACTCCAAATAAGATCTTTTTTTATACTTTCTGATTTTAATTTAGGAACAATTTTTTTCTTACTGGCCCTAATTTGACATTATAGTTTAGCGAATTCTAGCAGCTAAGTGGCCAATAGGTACCTTGAAAATGTTACCTCTCTCTTTATTCTCTCTGGTCCACAAACAATGCTATAACCTAATAAGTAAAATATTTGAGCCAATATGTTAAAGGAGACAAAAATATCATTTATAATTATTATAACTCTTATGGGACAATCAGAATACCACTGGGCTTCAAGAGAGCATTGTCCGTATCTGGACTCTAGAATGGCCTCATTCATTTTCCAGTCTTCTTAGATTGAGGTTAAAATTCACATTACACTATTCAAACTCTACTTTCTATAGTGAAATAATGACATTTTATACTATCATAATTGGTCATGCCTTTGGCTTCTTTCACACACACATGCTACTACATTTTTCCCCCAACTATGTTTGGAGTATGAAATTTGGGAAAGAATAAGAAACATCCTACGATGTTCGGCCATCCTTGATAGTGATACAAATAGCTAAAGTGGTGTTACAAATCATTTCCTAATGTATGTGGCCCCAAAGTTCTGACAGGGCAGATGCTCATCCAGAAATTTGACAAGTATAGTTGAAGGTTATCGGTTAACAAGAAATTAGTTCGTAAATAATAATAGGATAATTGAAGGACAGATTTCCCTGTAACCGTAACTTTTAAGATGGTAACATTCTGAAAGCATCTTTCTTCAGCCTCATTCTTCCAGGTTCTGAAAGCTAAAACCGATACAAGTTTATCATGGGTAACCCTACTGTCTGCCACGTGCAGTTGGTTTGGAGCTAAACATAAGAGTATATCAAGATTCCAGGGATCTGGAGCTAGAAAATAATAACATTTTATAATTTGCAAGCACAATAGAAGCTCTTTAAAAATTCCACTCATTCACTTGTTGGATTAACCACCGTTCTTTAGTTTCTCTATTAAAAGAAAAACTTCCTAATATCCACAACGTGCTGAATAGTCATGGAAACTTGGTGCATCCAAGTCCTACTGAAGCCACCAGTTGAGTTATATGTTTACTCATACAGTTAAGGTAATTGTATTAAGCCTAAAAAGTTCCCAATTTTCCTCTCTGGTTTTGCTTCTGTACACAGTCTTGTGTGTGCGTGTGTGTGTGTGTGTGTGCGCGCGTGTATCTTCAAATGTTCTCAAAGTCAAATGTCAACTGCTTTATCCTGTTCCCATTAAGTTTATTCCAAAGCAGACCTCTAGTATCAAGGCCCTTCTTTTCTTCCTGTATTAGTCCATTTTCACACTGCTGATAAAGGCCTTCCACGAGACTGGGCAATTTGCAAAAGAAAGAGGTTTAATGGACTTACAGTTCCACATGGCTGGGGAGGCCTCACAATCATGGCAGAAGGCAAGGGGGAGCACATCGCATCTTAGATGGATGGTGGCAGGCAAAGAGAGAGAGAGAGCTTGTGCAGGGGAATTCCTCTTTTTAAAACCATCAGATCTCATGAGATTTATTCACTATCATGAGAACAGCAGGGTAAAGACTTGTCTCCATGATTCAATTACCTCCCACTGGGTCCTTCTCACAACATGTGGGAATTCAGGATGAGATTTGGGTGGGGACACAGCCAAATCATATTTCTCCCTAGTGTCTAATACACAGTATTTGGCATAGTGTAGGCCCTTAAGCAGATATTTGTTGAATAACTGACAATCATTTAGAATTCCCACTCCGAGCAAGGAGCATTCTGTTGCATCAGTACCTTTAAGCCTCTCCAGGCCAACGTGCCGGGTGAAGAGTAAATCATTTGATGAAATTGATCAGAAGGATATGGGAATGGGATGGGAGGGGTAAGAGTTACAGTTTCCATTTTTTTGAGCCCTTCAGGCACAAGGTAGACTACGTTAAATACATTTAATCATTGAATTCTCACAACAGCCCGTGAGACAGGGATCACCTCCTCACTTTACAAAGAAGAAAACAGACGGCTTGATGGGTTTAGAAATTTAAGAATGTGGAACTAGGAAGTGATGGTGTAAGCTTTACTCTTAGGTGAGCTTGAACCTACCATCCATGCTCTTAACTGCTGCACAAACTGTTTGGAAAGGAGCAGATTTTATTCATGATCACGCCTCTTTTCCTGAGGTCTTGCCACTTGTGCCATCCTCCTGGTGAACCCACTCTTCATCCTGGCTAGTTTCTTGTTTTCTCCCCACCCCCATGGCTTTAAGTCCTCGTCCTCAAATCCATCCTGGGATGACTGAAGTGTTCCACTTCAAATGAGGACCAAACACGAATACACCAACAAAAACTGCCTTTTATTTTCTGTCAGAGTTGGTGGGTCCAGGGAAGCTCTCCTCTTTGCAGAGGGGCCGCTGAACTGGGCTGTCTTGTGGGGGGCCTAACTGAGTGGTAAGAAGGAGCTGTTTATAGTCATAAGTTTTGCCTGTTTCTCCCCAAATGGGGCTATCATCTTCCAAGCTAAGAATACTTTTTGTAGCTTGCCTTGAAGTACCTCTTGGGAAGTTATCTGGCACTGTGATACATACTTAAAACCCTCTTGTTTTCCTTCTCCCAAGATAAGAATTAACTTCCTGATGAACTCCTCAGTGCTTTCTCTTTGAGTAAACTCTGACTCCCCCTCCCACAAGGATAGTTTTCAATTCCAGTCAACCGATATTTTTTATTCTAGTCATGCCATTCTATTGAATTTAGATTTCCACTTATAATGATTTTTTTAAAAATTTTTTATTCGTTACAGTCTTAAGATGTCACTGTTTTTCCCCCAGAACTTTCTAGGACATTTATGTCTCACCAATAAGCATTAGCACTGAGAAGTACAGAAGGTTCATTTTAATGAGCTCTTCAGGATTTGTCTTGCATCTGCTGAAATAAATTAGGTCAAAATAAGATTGAAGAGATCTTCAAGTGCTGCAACACCTAACAAACTGATTTTATTGTTTAGAAAACAGGAAAAAGTGAAAAGAACTGCAGTTTAAGAAAATTAAATTTGTGTACTTAGAGAAAGATCAGAAGTCTCAGTGGAGAAAAATTCTAATTTGTATTACTTACAAAAGAGGGAGAAGGTCACCTGAAAAATTATACAGACGCACAGAGCTCAAACCATATTACAGACACATTGAATCTTTAGCAAACTTTGGTCCAGGAAGGGAGAAGACCTGACTGCTTTGTCTGAGCTCATGCCTTAAAAGTGTAAGACTACATGATTACCTTAATCTTGGGTGGTGCTTTGGATATTACTGATAACTCAGACATGATAAATTTGATATCAATTTACTCTTTTTGCCTTTGTTTACTTGAAATGATAGAATTTTCTAACCCTCTTCTTTTGAATTAATCTCTTTCCCAGCTTCTTAATTAATTTTATTCTTACCTTGTCTTCCTAATCCTAGGTATTCGTTCACCTATTATGAAAATCTGGGTATCTGGGGCACTAAACTTTGCTTTTGATATATGATAAAGTAATTAAATTGTTGCATTTAATAAAGTCTCAGAAATCTGCTAGCAAAATTAATTCCTCCTTGAATTTATGTAGCTTACTTTGATGGCACTATTCTCTGCTTCGCTATCTTGACACCCTCTCTTGTAGTTTACGTATCAGTTAGCTTTTGCTGCATAACAAAACAACCCAAAATTTAATGGCTTAAAACTACATTATTTATCTAACTCATGATTCTGTGGGTCAGCAATTTGGCCTGAGCTTAGCTGGGTAGCATGCCTGCTGATCTTGACTGTGCCCACTCGTGTATCTATGGTCATTCTCTGATTAATAAGGTGGTTGTTCTTTCTAAGGATTAACTATGTGATGATTAGAAAAATGAGGATAATTGGGCCCCTTACCTGTCATCAAGTGAACTAGCCTGGACGTGTTCTCATGGCAATCACCAGGTTCTAAGCAAGCAAGCATACTGCAAGATCTCTTATGGCTTAGGCTTGGAACTCAGAGAATGCCACTTTCATCACATTCTGTTGGTCAAAGCAAGGCAGAAGCCCATCCCAGATTCAAGAGTTGAGGAAATAGATTCCACTTCTTGGCAGCAGTTCCTCCAAAGTATTACAATTGTATTTAAAATCTATCTAGCACTCAATCATCTCTGAGTTCAATCTTCTTACCTTCCTGCCAGAGCACACTCACCTAATTATCGCAATTTTGCCTGAGTTTCGACCTCTTCAAAACAGGCCTAACTATTGTCTCTCTTTCCTTGTAACCTATTTCTGTCAGTAAAAAGTGTCATTTTCCCAGGCTCTTAATTGAAAGCCCTGTATTCATGTTACACTCTCCTCTCCCCACTTTCTTTATAACCAAAACCACCAAATGCTATGAGAATCCTTCTGAGGTATCTATCTCTCCTCTCCCATCACTTAAGTTTCTCCTTGAACTCTTTGTCTCTCATTGTTTTTTCATTCAAAACTTCTAGCACACCCCCTCCCAATTAATCTTACCTGTCTCTTCTCTTTCCTGCTCCAAAACTTTCCACTGATTCACTATGACAAGTTCAGCCTTCTCTGCCAGATACACTTCCTGATTTGGCCCAAGTTGCCTGTCCAGATTTACTCCCACTATTCACCAATTTGGATTTTCATACCTCAGTGAAATGAGACATTTCACTGGCCTCAAACACTCTATAATTGCTTCTGTGCCTTTATTCACACTATGTTTTTCTCCATCCTTTTTGACTTTTAAACTCTGACCACCTCCATAACTCAGATCAAGTTTCCTTCTGCACAGAGCCAAAGGCAATAGTCACAGTGATTTCTCTCCTTCCTGTTCTGTTAAGTATATAACCAGCACTACATATTTTGCCATGTGATTATGTTTCATCCTAAATTATCCCAAAATTTATGGGCACTAGTGTTGGCTCCTGCAGCAAAATTTGGCCTCCTTGAGAATAAACACATCACGTCTTCATTTTAGATTATCCAGGTCTCATTAGACAGGGTATGGGCAAAATAGATATTCAACAAAAACGTATTTCATTGAATCAAATCTCTAATTTCGTTTAATCATCCCCTTTGTGAAGATAATTTTTCCTATCATTTTAAGAAGCAGAAAAGTTATGTGATTTATCAAGTTCAATATTTAGGGGTCCAGGAAAGGGATATGGGTCCCTAAACTCTGAGCTGATTCACATTCTTTACACAGACTCTGTAGTCTCTTAATCTTGACAAAACGATTTCTATTACACCAAAACAGAGGAAAATGCTGCCATCCCTCATTCAGCAAAGTCATCTTTGACACCTCCCTCACCCACTATCATCCAGTTCAGCACTAAATCCTGTCCATTTTCCCTCCACAATTTCCCTCAATCTGTCTACTTCTCTTCATCTCCACTCTTACTTCTCTCTCTGTCTCAGATGACTGCAACATCCCATAAAAGTTCTCACTATTTTCTACTCTTCTGCCCACTCACATCTTCCTCCAAGCTATTCTCCACATAGCAACCAGAGAGGTCATTTCTGAATTCAAGTCTGCTTATCCTGCTTAACATATTTGAGTAATTTGCATTGCTGTTAGATTAAAGGTCATATCCTTAGCAGATCCATAAAACCCTGCAGCATCTAGCCATTGACTGCCTCTCCAGATTATATCTTCCTGTAATGCCCCTTACATCACTGCTTTAGCCAGCCCAGTTCCTCAAGTACACCATGATCCATCCCCCACAGAGTCTTTACATATACCATTCTTTCTGCCAGAACACTCTTCTCACCCTGACTGCCCTTCATTCATTTCTATACATCCTTCGGGCAACTCAAATTATTTTGCTGGTTACTTAATCAATGTCTGTCTCCTCCATCAAACTATAACCTCCTTGAAGCCAGAAAGCCTCTTTGGTTTTTAGCACTTGAACTGAGTCTTAAAACCCAAAGATGGAGAACATACTCCAGGCAAAGGCAACAGCATAGGTGAGGGTTGGTAGACAAAAAAAAAAAAAAAAAAAAAAAAGCCAAGATTGGTTCAGAAGGCAATGTTGTAAGTAATTTGCTATTTGCGAAGACAATGAGAGATGAGGCTAGAGAGGGAAGCAAGGACTTGAAGACCGAAAGCCTTGACCGCCATGCTAAGGAACTTAGAATCTATCTGGCAGGCAATGGAGGACCAATAACTGGTGACAAGTGGGGAAAAGGAAGTGACACAGTCAGACTTGCATCCTGGAAAGACAACCCTTGTGGCAGCATGGATACAGATGTTTGGGGACAAGGCTGGAGGCAGGTACAGCTGACAAGACCACCACTCTGGGCAAGTGATGATAGTGGCCAGAACTAAGGCACTAGCAGGCAAATACAGAGATTACACAGATAAAATCAATATTATGAATGTGGAACTAACAAAGCTAGGTAACTTACTGAATGAGATGATGGAAAGAGGAATGCAGGATGTCTCTCAGGTTTGTCTTTTTACTTTGGTGATGGAACAGAGGGAGGTAACATGGGCTGAGATCGGGCACATCTCAAATAAGACTATTCCCATGGTTTCTAGGAAATACCCTAAAAGGAATATAGCCTTTAGATGTTTTTAAAACCTTATGTCCTAATGCCATACCCAGGCAGAAATTCTCATAATTCTTGGTAAATGGGTTTGTTGTTTCATTTCTAATGTTTCACTGGACTTGCAGCATTAAGAAATGAGAACATTATAATAATCATCATCATTAAGGAGATCCGCTTCCTATGAAGCACGTTCTACATTATCCAGCTCCTCCTACTCCCTCTGGCATTTGTCTACCAGTTCTTTCCAGGAAACATAAACACATAAATGAATCAAAGTCAAGCAGCAGCTTCCTCCTTTTACTCGAGCAAGTCTGACATCTTCTTATATCTTTGTCCTGGGATTTTTCTGAATTTGTGTCAAAACATTTCTTCTAATTCTATCCCCACAAATCACTGGTTCGGTTAGGGATTTGTATCCCATTCCGGCATCTGGGAAATACAGTGGTGAGACTAAGTGGCATCCAGAGAAATCCAGGTCCCTCCAAGTTCTCAACCTACGCCAAGCTCTGCTTGTCTTTACTTCAATATATGGATGAAGTTCAAAATAAGAAGGGTGTCTCTGGATTTGGCTAAGAACTCAAGAGAGGTGGTCCTGGGCTTAACTCCTTGCTTTATCACTTATTCTGCGTGTGATGTTACAGAATTTACCATGCTATGAACCTCAGTTTCCCCAACTGTAGAACAGGGATAATACCCATCTTGCAGGTATGTTGGGAAGATCATTTGAGATTATGGATGTAAAGCACTTTCTTCAGGACCTGTAACATAGTAAACGCTCCCCAAACATTAGTTATTCTTTTGATTATAGGTATTTTATTATTAATAATTACCACAGAGTGACTTATAAAGAAATAGCAAATATCCAGAATCCTTAGGAAAACCCGCCTGGTCTTGCCTCAAGCCTCATCTAATGCCATGCTTCCTCTTGCCCACTGCAGCCACAGTAGCTTCCTTTCCTTTCCCCAAGCATGTCAAGTTCTTGTCCTTCACAGAATTTTCTGTCCGAGACTCTGCATTCGTCCATGTCTAACTCTTTTCAAGACTAGCTCCTTCTCAGTCTTTTGGGCCAGAGAATCCCTTCCTCAAAGAAGCCTTCCTGGTTCACCTTATCTGAGAAGACCCCACTGTTATTCTCTACCATTGTACCTGCTTGTACCTTAATTTCCTTTATCACAATTTTATTTTTATTTGCCTATTCATTTCTTGCTATATACATAAATAAGTACACATACACCCAGTACCTACATGAGGCCTCCTGTTTTGTGTGCAGTCAATAAATATTTACACTGAAAAGGTGTTCATTTTTTATTTTAAGTAAAATGTCTGCATACCTCTGATAAAACAAATTGGATACTGTTCCAAAAAGAGTCATAGATCAAATCAAACCTTGAATTCAGTGGTGTGAATTTATATTCATTAACCTCTAATTTAGGTTGCTGAGTTATACTTTATTCCCAGGACACGAGTACTAGCTTCCTAGTCATTGATAACAGAGGTCCTGGGAAGACGCCCTCCCTAAATTGTACACTAATATAAAATGGGCTGAGATTTATCTCTTTGGAATGATGATATCCTTTTCATCTATTATGACTGGGAAGAGATGAAAACATTAGACTGGAAAATTATTATTTGTATACTTCATTGTGCATCCATTATAATATGCAGTTACAACAAATCTCTGCTAGGGAAGTCAAAACAGCATAACATTTTGATGCCCTCAACCAGCCTCTTGAGCATTGCTTTCAGTTTCTTGTAAGGGGAAGGTGCTTGTGTGAACATCCAGGCCCTGGCCACCAGGGAAATGAGTGGTAAATGGAGATTGGGTTCCACCGTTCCTGTCAGGCTCCTTTGCTCTGCAGACACACATTTCAGCTGCCACTGATACGATGTTTTGGCCACTACACATCACAGTCCTCAGAGACTGGGTTATTCCATTAGAAATAAATTCTATGCCCCATAGTTATTGAGGTCTCATGTGTGCTAGTGGGTTTCTCAGAAGGATTCTGCAACTTTCTTTTACAGTCAAGGGAAAAAGGTACAGCTATGTCACTTTACTGTGAAACATTTTATTTTACCATTGCAGTGAAGTGATTTTCATTCAGGCTAGCTCCCTTCTAAGAAGCAGACTGGCTCAAAAAATCCAGATCCTGGATTTTCTTAACAGATAGAGCTCTGGTGCACATGGAAATAACAAAAATGGAACTGGTGACATGATTCTAAAGGGCCTGATTTATGGTAAATATCTAAGAAAAGTGGAAGATTTGGAATCAGAAACCTAAGTGGACAGTAGACCTGAAAAGTGCCTTGGAAATAGTAGCTGCTCCAAAAGTAGCTGTGAATGAATGTGAGGGACAGGTTTTCAAAAGAGACATCCATAGGCCATCACCAGTTGTGGCACCTTATAAGTTGTGCTTGTCTGTCAGAGCAGACATTCTTAGGCTGAGGTCCTTGAATCTCTGGATTGGTCTGTTAGAGATTCCTGAGAAGTATCTTAATCCACCACATCTGCAGGACAATTTTTCAGTATATGTGCAGATGAAAAATTTTCTGTGGAGTAAGTCCATAGCTTTCAGGAGGTTTCCAAAGGGGAAACTAAGCTTAAACACCAGCCCACAGGTACTCCTCATCTCCTCTCATCAGCACTTTTCTAGATGACGACTATCAAATTTTCTCCCAAACAAGTTCATCTTATTCCAACTTCCAAGATAATCTCACACCTTGGAGTCTTGTCATTCAATTTTTGTAACTTTTATTTATCTATTTTTTGTAATGTTGATTCTGCCTCCCTTCCCTCATATGTCTTCACATTTTATGTAGATGCCTTTTTTCCTAACACTTAGTTCTACTTTTTTCTCTTACTTAACCACTCTGGTAGACCAAAAGTACCACTAAGGCACTTTGATACACACTTGTGAGTTTCACCCTGTTTAGAGTGAGAGAAAGGATGCATTTCCAGTTCAACAAATTAATATTAAATGCTTGCTATGAGTTATGCATTGTGTTTGCTCTGATGCTGGTTCTGTCATGTTGATTTTTGTTTACCTTCTGCAAATAACTTTTTCTCTACCTTTTTTTCCTACTTTTTAACTTACCTCTACGCCTATTTGACTGGAGTTTTGTTCTGAGCTTACTGGCCCTCATTGAAGAAATTAATTTACAGACACTCCCACAGTATGGGGGTTGCAGAGATGTCCAAAGGATGGTCCCTGCCTCAAAGGGCTTTCAACCAGGCAAGGAAAATTATGTAATGGCATCCTACATTCTTTGTAATTCTTAATTGTTTCATTTTTACTTAATTTATTTTCATCTCCTCAGAAGTCATTCCACTTTTTTTTTCTAATTCCTCAAATACCTAATCTTCACATCTTCCTTTACTAAGAATAAGACCCTTTTGTATAAGACCCTCAATTTCCCTTTTCCCTAACTGAGCATAACTCCCCGGAGCCCCATCCAATACCTCCTTCTTATCTCTTAGAGAAAGAAGTATCTCTCATGTTCATCAGACACATAATTATTGGGCAAATACTACTTGCAAGGCGCTTCCCACTTACATTTCTTTTCCCACATCTTTCAGTTTTTCTCCAGCTCATGTAAATCATTTCTTTTAGAATTGCATCACTAATTTTTGCATCATTATCTTTGGTTCCCATCAACAAATGGGATGTCTCTGATAGTGTTTTAACCTTGCTAGATGTGTTAAAAAGCAGTATGCATTTTATTTGGGAGCCCAAAGTTAATTTTTTTAAAAAAGGTCACTCTGTCTTTTAGTTACAGAATCCCTAGATGGCTCCATCCCTGCAGTCTCTTCCGCAGTGCTGGAGTTGATGGGATAATACTTACGTCTATGCTCATTAGTATGTTCCATGTGAACTCCACTTATCACTGGTACTCAGAAACTAAAACCAATATATTAAGCGTTAAGTAATTTGATATATTTTATTGCCTCTTAGATTTAATCAATAGAAAGACATTATTGAAAGATGGCGAGGATCTTTATCTTATTGCCTAAAACATAATGTCTTTTACATGGAATGTAAAGCCCTTTAGGCGATGGTGATCCTTCATTTCATTAAAATATAATGAGAAAAAGCTACTCTCCCATAATAAGGCAGAACTAAATGGGTCCTTAGCACAATCAATAAAAGATTATTAACAAGGAAAATTTTGTTAAAGAAAAGAGAATATATTTTCTTCTATGTCCTACAGTAGTATAATAATAGAAGCAAGTAAAATTTCCTTACTTTAAAGAATGTTCCTCTAGGGAACTTTGATTAATATTATTTTGAATATTCTTTAAAAGCATGAAAACTATATATATTGAATGAAACACTATATTGGATTTTGTCTATACATATATATTCACATACAGATTGCTTAATAATCTGATCTTAATTTTTAAAAAGTTTTAATGAAAATTTTCAAACATATATAAAGAAACACAAAATAATATTANGTCCTTAGCACAATCAATAAAAGATTATTAACAAGGAAAATTTTGTTAAAGAAAAGAGAATATATTTTCTTCTATGTCCTACAGTAGTATAATAATAGAAGCAAGTAAAATTTCCTTACTTTAAAGAATGTTCCTCTAGGGAACTTTGATTAATATTATTTTTGAATATTCTTTAAAAGCATGAAAACTATATATATTGAATGAAACACTATATTGGATTTTGTCTATACATATATATTCACATACAGATTGCTTAATAATCTGATCTTAATTTTTAAAAAGTTTTAATGAAAATTTTCAAACATATATAAAGAAACACAAAATAATATTATGAGCCTCTGCCTCTTTGTTGTCTAGCCAAAAATAATTACCTCACAGCCAATGTTGTTCCTTTTATACTTTCATCCTTACATTCTCCCCAGGCATATATCTTTCCTCCCATAAACAAATTGCTGTGTATCTCTCAAAGGTATTTAAAACAAAAATACCACAATATATCACACATAAAAATTGGCAATAATTCAATGTCATCAAATATCTACACATTTCCAAATGTTTCACTTAATCTCATGATATTTTATAGTTTTATTGAATCTAAATTTTTTTTTTTAAATTCACACATTGTAATTGGTTGATACGTCCCTCAAGACCTTTTTGGTTTTTAACTCTTTATTTTAAGCTCAGGATTATGTGTGCAGGTTTGTTACATAGGTAAATTTGTGTCACAGGGGTTTGTTGTACAGATTATTTCATTACCCTGGTGTTAACCTTAGTACCCATTAGTTACTCTTCCTGATCCTCTCTCTCCTCCTACTCTCCACCCTCTGAGAGGCCCCAGTGTGTGTTGTTCTCCTCTATGTGACCATGTCTTCTCATCATTTAGCTCCTACTTATAAGTAAGAACATGCAGTATTTGGTTTTCTGTTCCTATGTTAGTTTGCTAGGGACGATAGCCTCCAACTCCTTTCAATCTAGATGTTCCTCTCTCTCTCTCTCTCTCTCTCTCTCACTTCCTTTCTCTTTTTCTTTTTTCTTTTTTTTTTTAGTTTGCTGTTGTGCTTAAATAAACAAGGTGTTTTCCCTAGAGAAATTCTCAAGGCCTGGGTTTTGCTGATTTCATTCTTGTGGTGTAATTTCTCATCTTCTTCTCTCCTATATTCCCTATAAATTTACAGTTGGACATAGAGGCTTACACAAATTTGGGATTTGATTTTTTTTTCTTTTTTCTAAGAATACTTCATAATTGGTGTGGTCATCTTCCTTTGGCGGTATATAACATTTGATTGCCTCTCTTTTTGTGATATTAGACATCAGTGCTTAGATTTATTAATTCATGAAGGGTTGTGTGTTAGCCAGTTCAGGCTGCTGTAACGAAATACTACAGACTGGGTGGCTTAAAGAACAGAAATTTATTTCTTGCGGTTCTGAACACTAGGAATCCAAGCTGAAGGTGCTGTCAAGCTAAAAGTGCTAAGGCCTCCTCTCTCAGCCTGTGGATAGCTGCCTTCTCACTGTATACTCACGTGGCTTTTCCTCAATGTATGCATTTGGAGAGAGAGAGAGACAGTGTCAGCTCTCCAGTGTCTCTTCTTATAAGGGAACTAATCCTATCAAATTGGGCCTCACCCTTATGACTTCATTTATCTTTACCTTTAGTGGCCCCATCTCAAAATACAGACACACTAGGAGTTGGGACCTTGACATGCAAATTTGGGCAAACAAGTTGCAAAACTGTGATATTCTATTATTTCTTCTTCATTATTAGCGGAATACTTTATTTGTTTGTTTATTTATTTATTTATTTATTTATTTATTTATTTGAGATGGGGACTCACTCTGCTGCCTAGGCCAGAGTGTGGTGGTGCAATCACAGCTCACTATAGCCTTAAACCCTCAGGCTCACGTCATCCTCCCACCTGAGCCTCCCAAGTAGTTGGAACTACAGGCGCATGCCACCCACCTGAGCTAATTTATTTTATTTTATTTGTTTATTTTTTGGTAGAGATGGGGGTCTCACTATGTTGCTCAGGCCGAGCTGAAGACTTACACAGAGAATGTTTTCTCTTCAACTCTTTGGTTACCTGCCAGTAGTGTTCTTAAAGAATGAGCAAGATACAGGATTAATTCCTTAATCTACCAGTTTTTAAACTAATGAATTTGTTCCCTAGTATTTTCTAACAGTGACCAATTTGATTTTTATGGTTACTTGCTCCTTTTGGTATAGTTATGAACTCATGAATTTAAACTATCTTTATCTGTGTGGCCTTGGATAAATCACTTAATCCCTCTAAGCCATGGTTTATATAGCTCTAAAATGGTGATAATGATGGTACCCACCTCACAGAGCTATGAGATTTCAATGAGATGATGTCTGTAAAGCACTTGGCACATTGCCAGATACAAATAGAAGCTTACTAAGTAGCAGCAGCAGTTGTTGTGGTTATTGTGATTATAATTATACTCAGAAAATGCCACATTACAGTATACTCAAACCTGCTCATCTAGAATGTCTGCTCTTGTATTTTGAAAATTTTTCAATATGAACTCTGCCTTTTAACTATTTTAGGTTTGTTTCTTCTCCATTACACCATCAAAATGCATTGTAGCAAGTTCCTGTTGTTGGAGAGAGATGATTTGATGACCATGCATCATGTCTGAGAGGTTTAAACATCAATTTTCAGGTTAAGAATCACAATAATCAGGCTGGGCATGGTGGTTCATGCCTGTAATCCCAGCACTTTGGGAGGCTAAGGTGGGCAGATCACGTGAGGTTGGGAGTTCGAGACCACCCTGACCAACGTGGAGAAACCCTGTCTCTACTAAAAATACAAAATTAGCCAGGCGTGGTTGCACATGCCTGTAATCCCAACTGCTCAGGAGGCTGAGGCAGGAGAATTTCTTGAACCCAGGAGGTGGAGGTTCTGGTGAGCCAAGATGGCATCATTGCACTCCAGCCTGGGCAACAAGAACAAAACTCCGTCTAAAAAAAAAAAAGAATCAGGATAATCAAAACGAGTCCATCAAAGTCTCAAAGTAGAAGCAGTATAGAGATGCAATTTGCCAGTATGGTGTTCAAAGAAGGTAGAATATAGAAAGGTTTTTAAATCTCTAGACACATTTGTTTTCATGTTTCAAAATTCTTCTGATAATAAATGGTCCTATGAATGATTCTGGGTTGCTACCTCTTCGCTCATGAGCTTAAGTGTGATGCTATTTATACTTGTGGCCTGTAGCTGGTAAACCCTGGATTCTATTTAATACAGCTGCAAAGCACACACACACAGTCACACACAAATGCTTAAGGGCCAGGCGGTGGCTCACGCCTGTAATCCCAACACTTTGGGAGGCCAACACGGGCAGATCACTTGGATCAGGAGTTTGAGATCAGCCTGGCTAACATGGTGAAACCCCATGTCTACTAAAAATACAAAGATTAACCAGGTGTGGTGGTGCATGCTTGTAATCCCAGCTTCTTGGGAGGCTGAGGTGGGAGCATGACTTGAACCCAGGAGGTGGAGTTTACAGTGGACCAAGAACATGCTGCTGCCCTCCAGGCTGGGTGACAGAGGGAGATTCTGTCTCAAAAACATACAGACAAACAAACAAACAAACAAAAACCTCCTACTACTCTGTTAATGGATGCTGTGCTTGTCTTTCATTAAGGTAAAGCTGAATAAAAAATTTTTTAAAAAGGAAGAAGGATAAGAGATACTTCTTCACTTAATGACTTTTATTGTCTAGTGAAAAGGCATTAATTGAATACAACCAATTGACTACGGATCAATATTTTTTTTTCCAGAATAACCCTATGTTATTCTAAATTGCTCTGTAGGTATAAATACAACTCTGATTGATAAAATATTTAAATGTTTAAAAAGACATGCCAAATGTATTGAATTCAGCCAGAACTGAATCCCGGTGGGAATTTATTTCCTATTCAGAGAACACTGCACATGGCAATCTGAAGCCTATTCTAAAATATAAGGGGAGGAGGAAGTTGAGGGTTGTGACTTATCTTCAGTTTTTAAAAAATTCAATCATTCTGTATTATCATGAAAGCACAGCTTCTGGCAAGGAGTAGTTCATTCCAGCATATCCGATGCATGCTATTTAACTACAGAACAGTAGCTGTGTGCATGAGCTCATCGTGCTCTAATTTTTCTATAAAGCAGAAGTATACAGTTAAGGTATCTATCAGCACTGATTTTCTTCAATGCACTAAGATATGGTTATGGTAGGTTAGAAACTTCCAGAAGTCCATATCACAAATTTACCCAAGAAAAATACCAAGTTCAAAAACACATCCATAGGCAAGAAATTAATTCACGAGACTCTCTCTAATCAGGTGTCAGAGAAATGGTGTCAGCTCTGTTGAATTTTTATCTTATCTTATTATTCCATTCTGACAAATATGAGAGAATTGAAGTTGATTCCTTTAAAGGTAATTATTCCTATTCAACCTGATGGAAGTTGCCCTTTTTAATCAACTAATGATTGATGCTATACTTTAGCCATATATTCTGCTGGTGTATTCTGAAATATTTTTACCCTGATTCTAAAGAGAGATGTTGCCAAAATATCTTATTGAATAAGCTGGTCAAAAATGTTCTTCCACTTTATAGTCTCTGTAAATATAAAAAATTTGAAAGTACTATTGAAGATAAACTCCACAGGGAGTGGGTTTATTTAACTTTACATTTTCATCCAAATGAAAGTGAAAACAGCCCACCCATCTAATGACAGTTCTGAATTTACTTTGCTCAAGTTACCCAGATGTTGTCTACATTTACAATTTTAAGAAAATCAGTTTTTAGTTACAAAAGTTACAATGCTTATTGGAAGACATTGCAATAATGCAAAAATAATTAAAACTGAGATTCTGACTCTAACTTCTACTCCTTAGTGGTTTCAATTAATAATACTTCAGTGTTATATTTCTAGACCTTTTAAATTGCTGTGAAAAAAGTATATACTGTATGTATATGTAGAAATATTTTCTTTTACAACAATGCAATACATGTATTTACTTTTTTGCTTTAAAAGATTATAAACAACTTTCAACTCTCTGTACTGCTATTCATTCTTTTAATCCTTGCATAATATTGATTGGATACCTCATAATTTAATTACTCTGTTTTTTATAAGAATGAAAATTGCTTCCAAATTGTTTTACCATTTCAACCATGTGTTGTTTTATTTTAAAGATTTGTATCAGGCTTCATGTGGAAAATATAACTCAAGCAGAGATTTAAATTTCAATTCATAGGCAAGAGTTCAATTTAGCTCATTGCATAAAAGCACAGGGCTGTCTAGGAAGTATCTAGTGAAAAAGAAATGGCTGGATCTTGAATGGGCTTGACAATGCTGTGTTTCCTTTATAATATGACTTGGACGCTTGTTTTATTTCTGCCAGCTTTCTCTCATCAGTTTCTGTGGCAGAGTGGAGGCTGACAATCATCCCAACTCTCTTCCTCTTGCCCACCTCCCCTGTAAGACTCAGGAAAGCCGAATATTCACTTCCTAGTCTCCTATGCAGTGAAAGGTGCTCAGGAACACAGCAGCCATTCTGTGACAATGAGGCAAAGACTAAGAACCAAAGAAATGACCCAGACATCATCAATACCATAGTCACCTAGCTCTAGACTTCCTGATATGTGTGAAAAACAAACCCCTATTTTGTTTAAGCTCCCGTAGGTCAGGCTTTCTGTTATCTACAGCCAAATATTCTGCTATGTGGTGCAGTCCCCAGACTAGTCATTTCAGAAAATGAAAACAGAAACTTCTTTTGCCGTGTAAGTAACTTGGAGTTTTCCCTCTGTAGGGCCTATTCAGAATTCCCCAGTTGATGGCATGAAGTATCAATTCTGTAAGGCTGCTTTTGCCTGGAAAGATTTCACACAAATCACAAAGCAGTCAGAAGGGCACAGTATTCAATTTTTGACAGGTAGCATGAAATGGAATGCAGGATGGACCATACTGGGGCCATTTAAGAGCACAGATAGTTACATATTATAGACAGGAAAACACACATAGCTCTATGGGGGAAAGCCTTTTAACAATGCTTTTCAGTGCCTCCAAATAAAATACAATTGCATGTCTTCCAGGGACAACTTGTAGTTTTTATCCTCACACGAAGGTCCTATTTGAGGTTTTACAAGGTTATTCACAAAAGCCTTCTGGGTCAAACTATTTTATGCCCATAGCAGTAACCATAAACTGATGGCTGAGAAAACGATTGGTCAATTTCCTTAGAAAAATACGTTTATCAGTAGGAGAAGAAAACTAAAAGAAAGAATTAGACAAAGATCAGTAGGAATGGAACATCAAGCTTTAGAGGCATTCATCTGTCTACTGGGGGCCTCCTGTATAGGGAGTGGAGTGTGAGGGAGGCCGCAGTTTTTCTGTGGTGGAAAATATCCTGACAGGACATATTCCTCGCTTTTTTAGGGCTACTATTGAGGTAATTAGCTTTGTTCCCAGAAATGCTCTTCGGGGGTGCTGGGGACTAATCATCAGTTCAAGACAAATCATAAAAGGAGATGGGACAAGAAGGGGACATCAAAGCATGGAGGAGGGGGAGACTCTAGGCCTCTTTAACCTACAAGCTGTTGAATTGTGAAGCTGCATGAAAGTGAGGAACCTGGCATCCTTAGCTGTGGGTGGCTGACAATTAGGAGGAGGAACTTGTCAAGTGTAATTGGCATAACCTACTCACATCAGGCTTTTCAAATATTCCTATCATGCCAGACTAACTCCCTTCCCACGGCAGCCTGCGATGCTGCGGAGTGGAGGCTTGGGTGTTGCTGAGACACAATACATGAGCTACCACCTGCAGCAATGTGGACGATCAGGGCTTTGTCTTACAGATGCTTCATGTAGCCCTCATCTGATTTTCTGAACATTGATGTGACAGAGAAGGCCTTAGTTAGAAAGCCCAACTTCAATATTTCTGTATGAGTCTTTCCACAGTATGCTCCATTGGAGAGAGACCCTGTTCACACTCCTGGGAGAGCTGGGAAGAAGGAAGACACTTTAGAGAAAGGCCGACTTGAGTTCAACCCATGACTGCTTCACTTACGAGTAGATCATGTGACCTTCACCTTGCTGTTTAACCTCGGTTTCCTCATCTGTAAAATGAGGGGTTATATTTCTACTTCAGGGTGTTGTTGAGAGGATTAAATAAGCCAGTGTAAATGATGACTTACTGAGGAGACTGACACAGAAAACTAAATATAATTATTTTATTATTACTATCATCATCATTATAATGTTACTATTCAGTTATTCAGTGCTAAAATGTCCCTTTTCAAGCACTTCATCCTTCTATTGCCCATTCATTCATATATTTGCTTATTCAATAAAATTTGTGAGCCACCAACAACATTTTGGCCCAAAAGGGGAATACAAACATGCCTGAAGCATGGTCCTGTTGACAAAGGATTTGCCCATTGTCTGGGGAAGTAAGACACTTCCTTATCTTCCACCTTCTGCCAATCCACTTACCAGTGTAATTAGCGTAGTCTTTCTAAACTGCACTTTTTTTTAATGCCTCTCCCCTGCTGAAAACCTATTCCTCTTGCAAGACCCAAGTTTCTTCACGTTGACAAACTATTTCTGTAAGAGTCAGATAGTAAATACGTTTGGCTTTGTAGACCACAGGCTGTCTGTTAGAAGTGCTCAGCTTTATCATCAGAGCATGAAAGCATCCATACATAGCTAAAGAGTTGAGGCTGGATATGGCCATGGGCTGTCGATTTTGGATCCCTGGTAGCCCATAACTGACACATTTCTGCCTGCCTCTTCAACTGAGTAACTCTCTTCTTTTTACCTTACAACATAAGCAGGCTTACCAAATGCACAGCCCAAATGTGCCTCGCTTGCTCATTTGTGTGTCTTTGACTTGCTCCTTTCTGCCTAAAACACTCTTCTCCCTCTTACCTGGATAACTGAGGCATGTTTTCCTGGTTTCTGCTTAGCCATACATTCCTCCAGACAGCTATGTCCTCCTCCCCTCCCTTGCAACTGTGTAGCGTATATTCCCCTAACATGCTCCAATTTCTGCCACCACAGTAAAGCACCATTGCAGTGCCTGTTCATTAGCTTGTCTGTGTCTTCAAATAGACAGCAAGTTCCCTGGAGGTAGGGGAAGGATATTATCTATTTATTGTATTTCTTTTTCTTTTTAGTTCAACAAGCATTTAGGGAGCACCTACTTCATGCTAAGCACTGTGCAAGGTTGTAGAGATTCAGCAATAAACAAAACCACATGTATTGCCTTTCCTTAGCGAAGTGGTAAAACGAATAAGCAATGGATTAAATAATATCAAACACATACCGATTTTTAAAAGTCTGCTCATGTTAAAAAACGGAATAATGGGAGCCGGGGTTGGTGTGTACTAAAATGAGGAAGGCTAGTTAGTGTAGTCAAAGAAGATTTCCTCCTTAAAAAAGAAAAGAAAGGATGAGAAGAAGCCCTTCCTGAAAAGCATGCGAGGACAGAAGTTTCAACTGAAGGAAACAGAGAGCATGAAGGTCCTACAGCTGGAGGGAGCTCAGTTTATTTGGAGAGAGTCAGAGAGACTAGAATGCAGTAAGCTAGAAGCTGAGATCAGGTGGTTAGGGAAATATGATTCCTTTATTATCATAGTCCTGGGTACTTGTAGTGCCTGCAAAGTAAAAGGTGCCCACTCAGTTAGTGTTTGATAACTGTCTTAGTCATGTTTCCCAAAAGGAGATCCTGAGACAAGAATTTTGGTTCAATAAGTTTATTTGGGGAGCAATGGTGGGAAGTACAATGGTAAGCGGGCGGTGGGATGGGGAAGGAAGGAAAGCCAGCCAACGATGTGTGGTGAGCAGGTTGCTTCTGTGGGAAACTGGGGCTCAGTCTCAGTGGGCACTCTCTGAGAAATTGTTTTGAACACACCTCAAAATTGTCCCTCAGAAGGGCAAGAACATTGGAGATTTTACCCACCAATTTCCTTCTCACACTGTTTGAAAGCTGCCAGGGAATTAGCTCCTGGTGATGTCTACCTTGCTCCAGGCTCAGGCCAAGCACACTCATGCTAGCCGTGAATGCCCTCAGCAGAGAAATTCGGGTTTATGAGGAAGAAAGCCTTTGGTGTCTACCAGGACTGACCTGCTGAAGCTGCAGCTATCAGCAGGGCATCAACAGCCTCTGCTATGATAACTAACTAAATAAGTGAGTAAGTAATTGAGTGGATGAATGAATGAATGATTATACCTAGTGGAAAAGGAGTGAATCAATGAAACAAGCCCAAAGTGAATGAAGGTCCCTGGCCCCGGTGAGAACCTTGGTGGCAGTGGAGTTGTGCAGATCTCCTCCAGGTCCAATTTTAGAGGCAGTGTGTTCGTAGCTTGGAATTGGCCGTGGTGGAAATGCTTGCACTATGGGAACTAGCAAATGCTATAAAACACAGCTTTATTTCTGGGAGATTTGTTTGTTAGCATGCTCAACTTAGTGGTACCAACTGCTTGGTCTCAATCTCCCAATCCCTTACCTACCAGTCTCTTGACTCTTGTTTCTTCCAGGATTGGTACATGAAGGTTGTATACCAGGCCTTGGGAGATGTCCCCTCCCTGACTTCACTGCAGAGCAAGCATCCCTACAAGTGCCATTAATCAGCCTGATTTTCTGTCCTCCTCCAACCTATTGCATGTAACTATGACTTGCAAATTAACGAGAAGGATTAATATCATCTTTCATTGATATTCCTTGTGTGGTTCTATTAGCACCAAGGAGTGAGCTGCTTGCCCTCTTTCCAGGGGAAAACCTTTGATGTCACTAACTGCAAAGATATCGTTCCTGCTATGGGTGATTTTGGTTTATGGATGACTATTAAGCTAGAAAACACAGGACAATTTTGTTCTTTTCCACCTAAATGTATTTCTAATCAGGCTGCATAGAAGGGGATTCTCTGTTGGCTAATTTTGTCAATTTTGAGAGTAATTTTTTCTAAGGAACAGAGCCGTAGATCATCTAAGACAGTAGTGAAATGAGAATTCATTGCAGGTGATTTATTTTGGTCTCCTGAACTCAAGGGGGGGTGAATGATTGGGCCAGTGGTTATGATATTGATTATATTAGAATGTGCTGGAGGGTGAGGTATTTGCTTTGTTTGAGGAATATCAGGAGCTTAAGAAAAGAAAGGAATACAGAGGTTTTATAATTTTACTTGAACTGGTAAATGGACTTTGCCCCTGGGTTACACCTTCAATGTCTGGCAAGGTGAGCTAGTGCTAGTGCACCACATTACCAGAAAGAAGGCACTGTGCTGGCTGAAGATAGATGTGTGGAGGCTAGAATTTGGAGAGTATAACACACACATGTGCACGCGCACACACACTCCACCATGTCTTTACATCTCTCATCAACTTGCTTATAGTCATTGCAGAGTCAGCTTCAAATGGAGATCTTTCACTTTAGTTCCTCTATCTCACTTATTTCTACACCAACCCCCTCACACTGTCACCTCAGGCTTTTCTCACTCCTTAGCCTTCCAGGTCTCACCCCCCGTTTTCATTCCATCCTGGCTACATAACAGAAAGTTATTCTATCTTTTTTGTCTCTCCAAAGGGGAAACTGTCTACATTAGGAGTTGGACTTAGTTTTGCAGAGCCGAGCACCTGCAAGGCAAGCCTTCTCAGCTGCTAGCATTAATGGCCTCTCAAGCATCAGTGGTCAAGCAAGGAATGCCTTGTCTCTTTGTAATGTCTCCCAAGATCCTCCTTCTAAATTCTTCCACCCCACCAAGGGTAAAATGTGGAAGAAAAGTAGGAAGAAAGAAAGAGAGGGAGAGAGAGAGAGGAAGGAAGGAAGAATAGAGGAAGGGAGGGAAGAAGGAAGGAAGGAAGGAAGGAAGGAAGGAAGGAAGGAAGGAAGGAAGGAAGGAA